>NW_018165522.1:241584-248881 GCF_001263595.1 Phalaenopsis equestris
CAAAACTTTCCAATACTTTCAGGACTCTTTTCTAAGTCCTCTCTTCTTTCTTTTATAATTTTCCAAAAGGTGTCTTGGTTTCTCTTCAAAATATGTCTAGATTCGATGTATTTCCCCAAGAGATGCATCCTTCCGAGATAATTTTCGTCCATGGTGGTTATAACCACCTATTAAGCCAATGGATTCCTCAAAAACCTCTTCAAAATTTGCAGAAATTGAATTTACTCGTCCAATAACTTCCACTGGCGCTTAAGGGCCTCTGGCGCTTAGGCGCGACCTTCTCTGTTTAACTGGTGCTTAAGTGTCGAATCTGGCGCGTAGGCGCCAAAACTCTTTTGCACATTTTTCACATTTTTGCTCCAAATTTGATCATTTTTCACTTCTTTAATCATTTTTCACCCTTTTTACCTTTATCTACAAAAAAAACACAAAAATAACTTCCATTAAAGCGCAATATCTCAAAAATAGATATAAAAATGTGTCTAAAAATACTATACATTTTAGGTGGATCAAAATCCCTCAAACTTAAAATGTTACTTGTCCTCAAGTGACACTTCAATCTTTAAAAACTAATTATGTATTATATGTATATAAGTTTCTTTAGGAGTTACTAAAATTTTGATTTAGAAATATAGCAGTCTAATTTAGAAAAAATATTCAGTAAATGAAACCAACTTAAAGTTTAGAAATTCTTAATTTTAAGAAAGATGAAAATATGAGTTTCTATTTAATTCAAAAATATTTTGTAGATTTTCCAAATTTAAAATTTAGTTTTTTTATTATCTCCACTTAAAAATTTTCATTAAAAATAATTTTACTTACTATATTATATTTATAAGCTTAAGAGTTTCTCAAGTCTTATACTTTAAAAAAATCAATTGTAGAACCAATTTTTGATTAGGCACTAATCCTCAAGCTTCTCCTTCCTAATATTTTTTTCTCTTTTTCTTTTTCTTTTTCTTTTTCTTTTCTTTCTCTTTTTTCTTTTCTTTCTCTTTTTTCTTTCTTTTTTTTCTTTTCTTTTTCTTTTTTTTCTTTTTTTTTTTCTTTTCTTTTTCAAGCAAGGATTACTATATTTGGAAAGACATTTAATAGTTTAGAATTCCACTTCTCCTTTCCTAAAGCAAAGTCCTGATATAAATCTTTTACTTAAAAATATAATAATAATTTTGAAAATTATTTTTAACAGAAGAAATTTATGTATTAAAACTAAAAGTTTAAATTTCTAAATTTTTCAAAAATATAATTTTTCTTACTAAAGATAGTTACACTATATTTAACATTTTCTACATTAAAAATTTTTAACTCAAAGTTTTTCTTCATTACTCAAAATTTTAATTAAATTCTCTTACTCATTTCTAAAATCAAAATTTACTTCCCTAATATAACTTCATATACATAATCATTTTTCTTTTTAAATCAAATTCACTTGCAACTCATTGGAGAACAAATAAAATTCAAGTTTTGAAAATATTTTTCATCCCCCCTAAACTTAATTTTTTAACAAGATTAAACATTTTAGTAGTAGATATATATAAGCAGGCACGAGCAGGAATGAAAATTTAAAATAACATACTAACAGGAATTTTTAAACCCTAAGGATACAAGTATAAAACTAAAAAGAGGAGTAAAATTAATTTTTTGATCAAATTTTCTATATTTTCATTTCAATTTAACTTGTAGAGATTCAATAGTCTTCTAAGCAGTGGGTATAAACATAAAATTAAACTAACACACTAACTTGATTTCACGATCTCAACATAAAAACAAACAAACTAACATGATAAAAGAAAAATACAGGGCATCAGTTTCAGAAATTTAAATTTAAGATCTAAGTTATCTAGATTTTTTAAACTTTTCAAAAGACATAGAATCAAGTTCAATTCTAATCTAACTAAAACAGTATTAAACACACATCAACAGTTACTATCCTAGAATGTTAAAACATGTCACTAACAAAACACAACATCACAATAACAATATAAAAGGTCCCAAACATAACATAATACACCGCTATACCACTTTTCTGCAGGCTCATAATCAGGATATGGAGGAAATTGCACTCCTGAGTCACACCCTAATGAGGTTTTCCAGAGATGAATGAAAATTCTCTTCATAATCACTTCTTATTTTATTATACCCATCAATATATCTGCAAAGCTTTCTAAATTTATTACCTTATCCGCGGTATAGTTAATATTGTCCATCATCCTTTGCAGTAGTTGACTTTGAGTTTTTGTAGACTCACCTTTAGAAGTAGAAGCTTGTGAGGTAGATGGTTTAGATGTAGAAGCAGTAGAGGTAGAAGCAGCAGACGTCTCCATTCCATAGCTTCTGGAAAATCCTCCTATCCTGCCAAAAATTGAATGCTCATAATAAGTCTTCACATTCACCTTAGTGATGGGATTTAGAGGTAATAACACTTCCTCTCAGCTATCATATCTAACTCCAGCCTGATCACACAAGGAAAAGATCAAGGAAGCAAATCCCAAAACTGCAGTTGTAACAGCCGTAGCAGAACTGATGATAGTCTGACAGATCAAAGCTCCAATGTTGATGAGCTTTCCCTCTTGAATACAATAGTTCAATGTCATTCTTTCTATTGTCAGTTCATTGAGATTATTGGTCGGAAGCAGACAAGTATAAATGAAATAGTGTCAGGCCTTTGAAGGCGCACATAACTTTGAAGTTGGGAAGTTAACTCTCCTTTCATTAGTTATCTTCCAAAGTCCTCTCCCAACAGTCAAGTAAGAAATAATCTCGTCTAATTCCGCTTCAGTAGGACTATAATTTCCATATAAACATAACGTATCTGGTGGTAAATGGTAAAACAAGTTACCTCTGGCGAAAAAGGTACCAACATCCCTCAAACCATGACTCGATTTTCTTCAGCTTCAGAGAGATTTGCATAGAACTCCCTCACAATAGATATAACTGCCACAACAGAGAAACAACAGAATTGTTCTCACTGTCGACGAACAATTAAATCTTACACGTCTCCACCTAGATTTCGAAAACATTGCTCCTGAATCAGTTTGTGTGATTACAACACATCACTATATCGATCTTGAGCTTTTGAACTAACAAATTTACTCCAATCAAAAGGGGCTTTGCCTTTGCTCCTCTTCATTCATGGTTTCATACTACAAAATTGATAAATTCCAACAATAACTTCAAAAATCAAGTTTAAATCACTAAACTAAACTTCCAAAAGCACAAATTAAACTTCTCATGCAATTTCCATAGATTTTTCCTCATTTTTTACAATGAATAGTGAATTTTCGAATTTCTCCAAATGTGCTCAAAATACATAGTGAAAATCCAAATTTTTTACAGAGAAGTAAAGCTCTTACCTCAAAGAACTTGGATTTAGCAAATTTCACTTGATTCTACCAAGAATTCTTCACTTTAGATGTGCCCTAGCCCTCAAAAATTGCTAACTCGAGAGAAAGAAGGTGAAAGTGACATTAAAAATGGTGATTTCTAGCTCAAAAATTCACCTTTAACTGTTCACAAACCGATTTTCATGAATCGGTGCTTAAGTGTGGGTAAGTGGGGCTTAGGCGCCTGCCTCTTGAGTTTGCTCGCGCTTAGACGCCAGTGCACCATTTTTAAAAATTTCAAATTAAAGTAAAATCCACTATTTGCCTAAGTAAACCACCCCTAAATGGTCTCATAGCGCTTAAATGACTATTTTCAACTTTCTATAACTCTCCTTTATCTCAAAATTCTCCTTAATAACTATTTCAATTCGAGGCTAAAACAACACAAAATTTCACACAAATAAACTTATATTAATTCACAAACGAGTAAAAATACATTTAAACACCTAGTTCTCATTCCAAATAGTCTTGGATGAGAAAATTTTCCTAAATACAAAAACTTAACAGTCTTTCACAATTAAACACCTAAGTAACACAAACACTAAAAGCAAGTCTTAAACACTAAAACACTTAAAGACAATAACTTTAAACACACAAAAACATAACTTCAAACATAGAACTTAATTCCATTCTTCATTAGAAGGAACAAATTCAGGACTTTCATTAGTCTTTCCTGGGGCAATTAGAATATAAAGTTGATAAAACGGATAGTCATGACATGCTCTGATGCAATCTTCTTCAGTCCACTTTTGCTTAAGAAACATCTCCTTATCTGCTTCCTCTATATAACTAGTTTGGCTAAATTGCATTTTCAATTGCCATCCACTATGCTCAAGATGTGCATGAATCTCTAATTCCTTAGTCTCCAGTACAGACATGGTATTTTCAATTTTGTTGATCTTCTCTGATATCCCTTCAATACTAACGACTAAGAAATCGTTATACATCTCTTGTGCACTTTGACTAATGAATTCTTCCTCATGGTCTCCTCCTTCTTCAATTTCATCTCCCATGAAGACATCATCTTAAAATCTATCTCTCTCTTAGACTTTAGGGCTAGAAATCATCTTGGGTGAAATTCCTTCACTAAAACCTTCTATTTATAGGCCTAAATCCTTCCAATAACTCCTCGACACGTTTAGAAACTACCTTGGCACGTTTTTGCAAACTTCTAAGAGATTTTCCCTTCTAGAAGATTAATTTCGCACATATTTTTAAACTGTCGCACTTAAGCGCCAGCGCAGATTTTTTCACTAGTCAACTTAATATCCCAATTCTCATTTTAACATGTCTAGATCACTAAATAAAGTCTTAAAATCAATACTAACACATAATAGTCTCAAAAGTACTACCCCAAATTTTCTTAATCACACATAAAACAACAATCAAAATAAAAACACACTGATAACTATGGGTTACCTCCCACAAAGCGCTTAATTTTACGTCGTCAGCCCGACGTAACCAGAACTTACTTTGGTTTACCCAACATCATTCCATCATTAAGCTTATGTTGATCTGATCCCCTATAAAATAAGGTTCTATGTCCATTAACTTTAAATATTTTCTCAGACTTAGGATCTTTAATATCCACAGCTTCTTTAATATCCACAGCTCCATGATCCACAGCTCCATGAGGATAAACTTTAATCACAATAAATGGGCCCATCTACCTGGACTTAAGTTTGCTTGAAAATAATCTTAACCTTGAATTATATGGCAAACCTTGTTGCCCTGGTTGAAAATTTTTACTAAGAATCCTTCGATCATGCCACATCTTCATCTTTTCTTTATAAATTTTGGAACTTTCATAAGATTCATTCCATATCTTTTCAAGCTCATTTAATTGTAACAATCTTTTCTAACCAACATCTTTCAAATTATAATTGAACTCTTTAATCGTCCAATATGCTTTATGCTCAAGTTCAACTGGTAAGTGACAGGTTTTTCTAAATATTAGCCTATATAGGGACATTCCTATAGGAGTTCTGTATGCAGTCCTATAAGCCAAAAAAGCATAGTCAAGTTTGACTGACCAATCCATTTTTGTTGGATTCACAGATTTTTTGATAATTTTTTTAATTTCCCGATTGGATAATTCAACAAAATCACTTGTCTGAGGATAATAAGCAGTAACAATCCTATCATTTATATGATATTTCGTTAATAATTTCTCCATTGTAACATTTCTGAAATGACTTCCCCTATCAGTAATAATAACTCTTGGCATCCCAAATCTACAAAATATATTCATTTTCAAAAATTTTGTAACACTTTGAGCATCACATCAAGGTAAAGCGACAGCTTCTATCAATTTGGATACATAGTCCACTGCTAACACAATATATAAATTTTTAAAAGATGGTATAAATGGTCCCTTGAAATCTAATCCCCAAACATCAAATATTTCAACTTCTAGCAATTAATTTAGGGGCATCTCATTTCTTCTAGAAATATTATCTACTCTTTGACATCTTTCACAAGTCTTGATATAAGCATTAACTTCTCTAAAAATTGTAAGCCAATAAAATCCAGATTGTAAAATTTTGTATGTTATTTTATCAACACCAAAATGTCCCCCAAAATCAAAATTATGACATTTTTGGATAATCTCATAAGTTTCTTCTAATGGTACACATCTTCAAATAATCAGATCATTTCCTTGTTTATATAAAAATGGGTCATCCCAAAAATAAGTCTTAGCTTCAAAAATAAATTTCCTCTTCTGTTGCTATGTTATTCCATACGGTAAAATATCACTAACAATAAAGTTCACAATGGCGGCATACCACGGAACACGCCACTCATTAATAGTGAACAATTTTTCATCTGGAAAATGTTCATTAATTTCATTTTCAAAATAGAGTGGTTTTTCTAATTCAAGCCTGGACAAATGACGAACAATTAGATTTTCAAACCCCTTCCGATCTACTATTATAAAATTAAATACTTGCAAAAGAAGAATCCATCTTATAAGTTTAGGTTTAGCAACCTTCTTTTTCATTAAATACTTAATAGCAGAATGATATGTATGCACTACACAATGAGTTCCAATTAAATATGATCTAAATTTATCAAAAACATATATTATTGCTAATAATTCTTTTTCAATTGTTGTATAATTAATTTGAGTTTCTTTAAGAATCTTACTAGCATAGTAAATAACTTTAAAAATTTTATCATATCTTTGTCCTAAAACAACTCCAATAGCATAATCACTAGCATCACACATTAATTTAAAAGGTTTTTTTTCCAGTTTGGTGAAACTATAATTAGTGCAGTGATTAGTTTTTCTTTTAATAACTTAAAAGCTTTTAGGCATTCCTTATCAAAAATAAAAATTAGCAATCTTTGAAAACTCTTTAATATATCGTCTGTAGAATACAACATGTCCTAAAAAACTCCTAATTTTCCTTACATTTGTTGGATAAGGTAAATTTGCAATCACTTGAATTTTAGCAGGATCTACTTCCATAACATTTTCTGATATTTGATGTCATAATACAATTCCTCCTGCTACCATAAATTGGCATTTTTCCCAATTAAGGACTAAATTTTTTTCTTCACAACGGTTAAGAACTTTGGATAAATATTCTAAATATAAGTCAAATGAAGTTTCAAACACTGAAAAGTCATCCATGAATACTTCAATCCCTTTTTCAATTAAATCACAAAAAATTATCATCATACATCTTTGAAATGTAGCAGGGGCATTACATAAACCAAAGGGTAAAATTTGACCGGTAAATGTTGTTTTCTCTTTATCCTTAAGAGATATTTTAATCTAGTGATAACCAGTATATCCATCCAAAAAACAAAAGTATTTATGCCCAGCTAGTATATGCCCAGCTAGTACTACAAAGGGTAATGGAAAATGATCTTTCCTAGTGGCAAGATTTAATTTTCTATAATCAATG
>NW_018165522.1:248982-249586 GCF_001263595.1 Phalaenopsis equestris
GACTAACCCATGCACTATCTGAAATAGGGTAGATAATTCCAGCATCTAACCACTTTAAAATTTATTTCTTTATAACTCTTTATTAACATGATTCAATCTCCTTTGTGGATCATCCATGGGTTGTAGTTCTCTTCCATATGAATTCTATGCATAGAAATTGAAGGACTGATTCCTTTAATATCAGCAATTGTCCATTCCAAAGGCTTTCTTACAATTTTTTAGAATTTTCATCAACCTTTCTTCTTCTTCCATCGTTAATTTTGAGAAAATTATAATTGTTAAACTATAGGAATCTCCTAAAAAGGCATATTTTAAATGATCAGGAAGTAACTTCAACTCTAGTTCTGGAGGTTTTTCAATAGATGGACAAAATAATTTATCTTTTTCTATCGTGTCCAAAACTTCAAAACTTTCTCGAAAATAGTTTGAATTTTCATTGAAAAGATCTTTGCATTGATTTAATTCCTTTTCTTGCTCATGTTCTAAATCTTTTACTTCAGATTTTTCTTCATTAATAGTTCTAAAATGGCATTCACTTAGATTTCTTATAACATCCATCCTATAACATTTATTATCTTTACCTTTTGCAGGGTATTTCATTGAT
>NW_018165522.1:249620-253341 GCF_001263595.1 Phalaenopsis equestris
CACATCTATCATTGCTCTTTCTATGGCTAGGAAAGGTCTCCCCAAAATGATAGGTATCTCCTTATCTTCCTTTAGATCTAGCACAATGAAATCAACAGGAAAGATAAATTAATCCACTTTCACTAGGACATCTTCTATAACTCCTTTAGGGTATGTTATCGAACGAACTGCTAACTGCAGAGTTACAGTAGTAGGGGTTATTTCTCCTAATCCCAATATTTTAAATATTAACAATGACATAAGGTTAATGCTTGCACCTAAATCACATAAAACTTTTCCATAAAATATGTCTCCTATTACACATGGAATAGTAAAACTACCAGGATCTTTAAGCTTTTCAGAAAGCTTCTTCTGAATTATCGCGCTGCACTCATCACTAAGTGCAACAGTATCATTATCCTCAAACTTTCTTTTCCTATTGACAATATCCTTCATAAACTTTACAACTTTACATAGCTCATAAACTTTACATAGCTCGGCATTTGTTCTAAGGCTTTAACAAATGGAATATTAATTGTAAGCTTCTTAAATATTTCTAGAAATTTTGAAAATTGTTTATCTAACTTCTGCTGACAATGTCTCTGAGGAAATGGAGGCAGTGGCTTTTCCAAATCAATTTTTAGTGGAGAAATAGGTCTCTCAGAATCTTTTGGAGTGTCCTCTTTTGATTCTTCAATTTCTTCTCTCTCTACTTTAATTTCTTTTTGAACTCGACCTTCCATCTCTCTTTCGCTTCTAAGTTGAACGACTTTTAATTGTTCTTTATTCTAGTCTTTTGGATTTGATTCAATATTACTAGGAAGTGTTCCTTGGGATCTATTACTTAATGAATTTGTTATTTGTCCAAGTTGATTCTCAATATTTCTAATTATAGCTCCTTGACTTTGTAATTGATTTCCCATTTGTAACACCACTTCTTCTATAGATAACTTCTTCTCCTTAAACTGTGTATTACTTTTCAAACCTGGAGGATAAGTAGATCTATAATTATTATTCCCTTGGTTGTTCTAGTTTCCCAATGAGTTTCCTTGGTTGTTCCCCCATTGTTGATTATTACCACCCGAATTTTTTTTCCAGTTAAAGTTAGGATGGTTCTTCCAACCTGGGTTATAATAATTTGAATATGGGTTATCTTTTTATTATTTATGGCATTCAAAACTTCTAATGATGCTTGAGAATCTACCATTTTGCCTAATGAATTCTCTTCAATCATGGAAATGGGTTGAGAAAAATTCATTCCAAATTGGTCTAACTTCCTTGAAATTGCAGCAAGTTAATTTGCTAACATGTTAAATGCATCAGTTTCATAAATATTAGCTACTTTCTTACGATTTACCCTCTCAGAAGGCCATTGAAAATTATTTGTAGAAATTTCTTCAATTAAAACATAAGTATCATGAAATGGTTTTGACATCAATGAACCACCAGCAGCGACATCGATAATTGATCTAAGAGATCCAGCTAATCCATTATAAGAAAATTAAATTATTAACCAATATGGTATAGCATGGTGTAGACACTTTCTTAAGAGTTTTTAAAATCTTTCCCATGCTTCATAAATAGATTCCCCTTCAAACTGATTAAAAGATGTAATATCATTTCTAAGCTTTGTAGTTTTTTATGGTGGAAAATATTTAGCAAAAAAATTTTGTGATAAATCAACCCAAGTTCTGATAGATCCAGGTGCCAACAAATGCAACCACATCTTACCTTTATCCCTCAGTGAGAAAGGAAATAACCTAAGTCTTATGACATCATCTGATACACTATCATATTTAAATGTTGCGCACAATTCTAGAAAATTTGCAAGATGTAAATTTGGGTTTATAGTTGGTGATCCCTCAAACTGATTATTTGACATTGGATAATAATAGACAGGTTTAAACTCAAATGAATTAGCCACCACAATAGGTTTTTGAACACTACAATGAAGTTCATCTATTTTAGTTCATCTACAGTAGATCATCTACAGTAGAGTTGGCATAATCTCTTAAAAGTCTAAACTCTTGATGAATTTCAGCATTTTGATCATTTTGGTTTGCCATATTTGTAATTTTTTTAGAAATTTTCAAGATTTTTAATTTATTTGGTTTTTCTGATTTTTTAACAGTTCTCTTTAATTCAGAATCATAGGGCACTAGTCCTTCAGAACCTGAACTACGCATACACTAACATAAAATTAAATAAAACTAAACACACACAAAATAAAATAAAATAACTTAAAGTTTAAATATGACTTTCTAAAAATAAAAATTTGCTTTTAAATCAATAGATTCTTTACAATTTTCACTTTACTTCCCCAGCAACGGCGCCAAAAACTTGATCTCCAAACTACTTATATGCAACAGTATAACAATAATTCTAATTATATTTTCATTTTTATTTCCTTATTTCGCAATAAAACCAAAAATTGGATAATGCTAATATGCACAGTACAACAATAATTCAGATTATATTTCACTTATATTTCATTATTTTGCAACAGAATCAAAAACTTGATCCTGAAGAAAGATAAGATCTTAACTTTTAATTTATATATATTGAGATACTACGCAAGTATACGTATCGTTATCAAGTAATATAGGAATTTTTCATTAAGACCTGAATATAGATACCACAGGGAGAATAGGCAATATGCACTATTGAACAGCAAACTTTCTATTTTTAATAAAAAGATAATTATCTAAACTAAAGATGATTTTTGCAGTAATAAAAATTTAAATATTTTTTGTATTTTCAATATTTTGTTAGAGCAATAACAATTTAAAAAGATAACTGGAGTTTTTGTAGAAGAAAATCACTAAATATAAAAATATCTTTCTTCTTGTTATGAATCAGTAATAAGTATACGAATTTTGTTGTGGAAGTATGCAAATTGTATTGTGACAAATAGGAGCAATAATATTCTTTACCCTGACTAGAGATGCTATAAAGAATATTGGTTAATTTAAAGTTTGAATAGTTCTGAAGACCGGCTAGGCAGGGAAGATACTAGCTCTCAAGTTCCCTCGATTCCCTCCACCTGGGGGCTAACATCTCGTATCAGAACCTAAAATAATAAACCAAGTTCGGGGCTTTAACCTGTCACTTTAAAGTCCACTAACTCTACACTCTTCAATGAATATTTCCCTATTTATTTGCACTCAATCATATGAACTACATTTTCATTCATACAACCTCATGTGATTCTTTCCAATTATTGTCTGAGACAATACCAGCCCGTTACTTACATGTTCTCACAAAAAAAATTAACATATTAATTGGCCAAATCAAGAAGTAAATGAAGTGCATAGATTTAAATCATCACAACTTCTTCCATCATTGAAGAACAATATTTTCCACAACCTCTGTCCAAAACTTAATTACTTATCATTTTAAGAAGAAAGATAAAGAAAACTACTCAGAATCTGACCAAAGGAAAATATGTTGAGATTTTCATACCTATTTTATACTGTTTTTGATGATATTGTACTTTAAAGAAAGGTATTTTTGATATTTTGTTGCAGGAATGATGAAATAGGGTCATTGGAGCAAAAGGATGCAAAAAGGAGTGAATTCGGAGGAAAAATGACTAAAATGTGAAGATCTGAACTAGGCCGCCGACGACGCCCTCGACGCCACCGACGACAAGATTTTCCCGAGACTACAGGACAAAAATTATCTAGAAGCCCGCCGACGGCGCCCTCGAGGCCCCCGATGCGGAGGTCAACGGGTATGCCTG
>NW_018165522.1:254205-254545 GCF_001263595.1 Phalaenopsis equestris
TAGGTATGCTCCTATTTTGCACAATATAATTTGAACTAATTCACTTTATCCATTCACTATAATTTCTTGACAAGGAGAAGGATGTTTTCTTATATATTGAATATTACATTAAAAACCTCATTAGGATATTTAGTTATTAAATTGCGCAGTCAAGTTTTTGGCGCCATTGCTGGGGAGTGAGTAAACAAAAATTAAAATTGAAGTAACGGACAAATTAGGATTATTAGAAAATTTTTACTTAAATTGCAACTTATTTTCATATTTAGTTAATTATTTTACTGTGTACTGATTTCAAATTGTATGCGTAAATTTGGACCTGAAAATCTTATACCCTACGATT
>NW_018165522.1:254706-255646 GCF_001263595.1 Phalaenopsis equestris
GTCAACAATTGCAAAATCAAGGAAATTAATTACAAATTCAAGGAAATCAATTACAAAATCAAAGAACTGCTATTAAGAATATTGAAAACCAATTAGGGCATATCGCTACTGCACTTAGTAACCGAACATTAGGAACTTTTCTGAGTACTGTGGAACCAAATCCTAAAGATCAAGGAAAAGAATAAAATCAAAGCGATACAATTACGAAGTGAAAAAGAATTGGAAACAAGGGAGCAAAAAAAAATGGAAACGAAAAAAGAGAAAGTGGATACCGAAAAAGAAAAGGATCATGAATACCCAAATTTAGAATATCCATTTACACCAATGAAGATTACTGTGGAGAAACCTCCACCACCGTTTCCTCAAAGATTGAAGCAACACAAACATAATAAAGATAAATTCTTAAGAAACTATTGCACTTATTAAGAAATTCTTAAGAAGTTAACGGTAAATATTCTACCACCGTTAACGAGAAATACTGTGGAGAATATTAAGAAATTCTTAAGAAGTTAACGGGAAATACTGTGGAGAAACCTCCACAATTTCCAAATTTTTAGAAATTCTTAAGAAGTTAACGGTAAATTTTCCCTTCGTATAAGTTTTAAAGAAAATGCCCAATTATGTGAAATTTACGAAAGATATTCTGAACAAGAAAAGGAAGTTCACGGATAACTAAACTGTTGCACTGAGCGAAGAGTGTAGTGCAATTATTTAGAAAAAGCTTCCTGAAAAATTAAAAGATCCTGGCAATTTCACTATACCGTGTGCTATCGGTGAAAAATTTTATGGAAGAGATTTACGTGATTTGGGAGCCAGCATTAATCTTATGCCACTATCAATTTTCAAAAGATTAGGATTAGGAGAAGTCTCACCTACTTCTGTAACTCTACAGTTAGCGGATCGTTCAGTTACATATCCTAAGGGAGTTATAGAAGATGTG
>NW_018165522.1:255865-256685 GCF_001263595.1 Phalaenopsis equestris
GAATATTTTCGCATGGAAATTAGTGAACATCTATTGAAAGAACATTTTGAAGAGAAAGAAAAATTTAAAGAAACTGATGAAAGTATTTTGGACAAATTAAAAAATGAAGAATTAGATTATGTTCAGGAAAGATTTGAGATGCTAGATATTACAGAAAATGCTTATAAGAATCTATTTTCGTCAATTATAAAACCACCTGAACTTGAGTTGAAAGTATTGCCTAGCCACTTGAAATATTTATTTTTGGGAGACTCATCTACATTACCTGTTATTATATTTTCATAATTAAATGATTTGCAAGAGCAAAGACTGTTAGATACATTGAAAAGATATAAGAAAGCTTTTGGTTGGACCTTAGCTGATATGAAGGGAATCAAACCTTCGATCTGTATGCACAAAATTATATTAGATGAACAATATAAACCAAGAGTTAATCCGCAAAGGAGATTAAATCATATGATGAAAGAAGTAGTTAAGAAGGAAATTTTGAAATGGTTAGACACTAGAATTATATATCTTATTTCAGATATTACGTGGGTAAGTCCAATTCATTGTGTTCCTAAGAAAGGAGGAGTGTCTGTTGAAATAAAAGAAAATAATGAATTAATACCTATCAGATAAGTTACTGTGTGGCGTATTTGCATTGATTATAGTAAATTAAATACTTCCACCAGGAAAGATCACTTCCCTTTACCCTTTTTTAGATCAAATAGTAGATAGACTTGCTGGGCACAAATATTTTTATTTTTTAGATGGATATCCCGGTTACCATCAAATTCCTATTGCTCCTCAGGATCAAGAAAAGACAACATTTACTAGT
>NW_018165522.1:257247-259759 GCF_001263595.1 Phalaenopsis equestris
ACTGATGTGTGATGCTAGTGATTATGCTATTGGAGCTGTTCTTGGACAAAGGTATGAAAATTTTTTTAAAGTTATATACTACGCTAATAAAACTCTTAATGATGCACAAATTAATTATACTGTTACAGAAAAAGAGTTACTGACCATTGTGTGTGCTTTAGACAAATTTAGATCTTATTTAATTGGGACTAAATGTGTTTTGCACACTGATCACTCTGCTATTAAATATCTGATGCAAAAGAAGGATGCTAAACCAAAGTTAATTATGGATACTTTTGATGCAAAAATTTGATCTTGTGGTTATAAATAGAAAGGGAACTAATAATCAAATTGCTGATCATTTGTCGAGATTAGAAAATCATGAATTATCTGACACCGATAATGAAATTACAGACAGCTTCCCTGATGAACAACTTTATAATATTAGGAAAATATCATGGTATGCTGATATTGTTAATTATATTGTAAGTGATATTTTGTCACCTATGCTGACACTGCAACAACAAAGGAAATTCATTCATGATGCAAAAGCATATTTTTGGGATGAGCCTTATTTATATAAACAATGTAAGGATCTGATTATAAGAAGATGTGTACCTTATGAAGAAACTGAGCTGATCAATCAGAAATGTCATGATTCTGAATTTGAAGGACATTTTGGGATTGATAAAATTGCTTATAAAATTTTACAAGCTAGATTTTATTGGCCTACTATCTTTAAAGATGTTTATAAATACATAAAAACTTGTGATTGATGTCAACGAGTAGACAATATATGTAGAAGAAATGAAATGCCTTTGAATTTCACGTTAGAAGTTCACATCTTCGATGTTTGGGGATTAGATTTTATGGGACCATTATTCCTTCATTTGGAAACTTATATAGATTAATTGCAGTAGACTACATTTCTAAGTGGATTGAAGCGCAAGCTTTACCTCATTGTGATGCTAAAAGTGTTTCAAGGTTTTTAATGAAAAATATTTTCACTAGATACGGAATGCCAAGAATGATTATCACTGACGGAGGATCTCATTTTAGGAATAAATATATTCAGAGATTGGTAGAAAAGTTTAATATTATTCATAGAATTTCTACTTCATATCATCCTCAAACCAGTGGGTTAGCTGAAGTTTCCAATATAGAGATTAAACAAATACTTGAAAAGACTGTAAACTCTAGTAGAGTAGATTGGTCCACTGGACTGGATACCGCATTATGGGCTTACAGGACTGCTTATAAAACTCTGATTATAATGACTCCTTACAGACTGATTTTTGGAAAGACTTGTCACTTACCAGTGGAATTGGAACATAAAGCATATTGGGTGATTAAAGAATTCAATTATAATCTGAAAGATTCTGGTACGAAGAGATTGTTATAATTAAATGAATTGAAAGAATTAAGAAATGAGTCTTATGATAACAAAAGAATTTATAAAGAAAAACTAAAGTCATGGCATGATCGGAAGATTAACCAGAAGAACTTTGAACCAGGACAAGAAGTTTTGCTTTACAACACTAGGCTGAAAATATTCCCTGGGAAATTGAAGTCTAGTTGGTTAGGACCCTTTACTGTGACTCAAGTTTATACTTACGGAGCTGTTGAGATTGAAGATCAAAAAACTAAAAATAGATTTAAAGTAAATATACACAGATTAAAATCGTATTTTGAGGGTAAAAGACCAAAATTTAAGGAGGTTTTAATGATCAGTCAACCTGAATAACAGCTGAATAGGTCGGGCTGACGACGTTAAACCAAGCGCTTTATGGGAGGCAACCCATATTTATCTTTACTTTTATTACAATTATAGTAGTTTTTTTTTTGAAATTATCATTAGTTTGTGGTAGTATTAAGCTCTACTACTCTTATTTACCCTTAAATCATCATAAAAATTGGATCCAAAGAGAAAGATTGGAACGCATTCGGACTAGAGAGAAACTGTGAAATTTTTGTCTTGGGTGCCGACGGCGCCCTCGACACCGCCGAAGCCTTGGGCGTCGACGGCGGCATCAACGCATCTGACGTTGGGTTTTTCATGAGAGTTCAGGCGACAATGCCCTCGACGCCGCCGACGGCGAGACCGACAAGATGGCGATTTCTGGAGTTTGAATGGCAGTTTTTGGCGATTTTTGGGTGGGAGTTACTCTTTTAAACTCCCAAATTCAATTCCTAAAGTCATATTTCCTCCAAAAATGAAGTAAAACTCCACCAATTTCATTCCTATGGCATCCAATTCCCTTGATAATCCCCGAATGCGAGTGTTCAATCAGCGAAAGTTTATTAGTGCGGAAGCGCAGCGAATTTTCAACAAGATACTGACGAAGAAAAGATTGACCAAGGAATGAGGATTCGTAAAGATTTAATAATCCCTCTAGGGCAATTGAAGAGATTATCGTACAACGAAGATAGGAAGTGTTGTGTTATACTACCGCCGCTGTGGTTTTTGTTGTTTTGTGATGTTTGTGAATAAATTTTGAGTTGATGCAAATTTGCATGAAATCAACCAGGGAGC
>NW_018165522.1:259834-261109 GCF_001263595.1 Phalaenopsis equestris
GGCATTCCTGATTATACATGATCGAGAACATTCCTGTCTGCCACTATTCTAACTTCGTCCCGACAAGAGACCAGATGAATGAAATTTACCAATATTTAACGGACGAAGCTGACGACTGGGAAATGAGAGAAAATGGGTATATTATTTTTTCTGTGACACTCCTAAATCCTATTTCAAAACACTGGCACTATTTCATTTTTTGTGAAACTGTTACCGACAATGAAGATCGGTAAAGTTTCTAAATAAAGTGCTATTTTGATATACTGCATCCAAAGGGGACTGTCGATCGATATTGGATCAATAATTGTGAAGTCGCCATTGGGCCTGATCGTTCAGGGATCAACTTATGGGGTTGGACACCCTTCCACAATTTTCTCACTTTGCAGTCAGTTTCAAGTGTCCTACAAAAATTTAGAAAAAGTACTTCTACCTTGGAAGCCTTTGGACCCAACTGAGAGATTCCCAGCTTTTGAAGATGAAAATGACATGGCCATTATAGTAGATCAATCATCTCAAAATTCACTGCCAGTTCAACCCTTAATTCCTGATAAAACTCTGATGATCCTGCGCAGAATCAAGAAATTGGAGAAGAAGGTACAAAATGTCATGAATACAATTAATAATATCTTTGATTTCTTCGATCATCTAGACTAGAGGATGAAAGAACATTTTGATCACTCGGGACATTTAGAAGATAGTTTGATACGACTGATGAGGAGGATAAAATTAATAGAAGAGGATTCCACTGAAGAATTTCCATTCCAACCCTTCTACAACCTCTTCGTTCATGTGCAATCAATGGGTGATCTCAGAGGAAAATCTAGTACTGAATCTGATGAATAGTAGATTTATATTACTACTTGTCTGTCTATCTATGTAATTTGATTTGAACTTTGTATTTGTTTTGCTTTAGGATTATGCTTTTAGATCTTTGTATAGTTGAAACTAAACATAGGATCTTTTGTTTTCAGCGTTTTGAGTGTCGTGGCTTGGATTTCCACGCTGAATTAATGTGTTGAGGTTGAGAAAATACCAAACTTAGGTGTGTTATGTAACGTATATGGTACCCCTTGGAATTTATATATAAATGTGATGTTTTGTGTTGTGAAAGTTTATTTTTGATAAGTATATCATTTAGTCACTTAAAATTATGTCTATAATGATTGAATGGATGTCGTTAAGGCTTGAAATTGATCACGCAAAAATCTGGGAATTAAACCAGAATCAATAGAGCCCGCCGACGGCGCCCTCGACGCCCCCGACGCCGCCCTCGGC
>NW_018165522.1:261180-262124 GCF_001263595.1 Phalaenopsis equestris
AGGCCTCGGAGGCCCCCACCGCCCCTGCCGACGGTGAGCTCACAAAAAAATACCTTTAACCGTGATTTTAACTAGTCAACTGCCACTATTCATCATCCCCTTCCTCCTAAAAATGCAATTTTCGACCTAGGGTTTGAGAGAACTTGGATTGGGAGGCGATTTCAAGGCTTTTTTACATCGAATTTGATCATCTCTAGATTGAAATGACTCCACGTCAAAAGAGACAAATTGAGTTCAATGACTCTCTCTTTGTCAAAGCTATGGCTCAATCAATATTTACTTCAGTATTTAAAGGAAAGAAGTGTATACAAGATCGAGTTTTTGAGAGTCCAGGAGGAGAAATTGAACGAGTTATTGTCGAGCGGAGGTGGGAAAACTTTTTTTACACCACCAATAAAGCTGATGCAAATTTTGTGAAAGAATTCTACGCCAATGTAATCTATTCTAAGCATGGAATCGTTCAAGTGCGGGGATTTCCTATTGAATTTAATGTCGCCCGCATCAACACCTTTTACGAAGACCCAGACTCTTATAGCTGCCAATATGAATCCTTTAGTACGAGGGAAGGCCCCCTAAATGATCTGATCAACTTTCTCATTGATGGGAAAGAAACGTGGAAGATTAAACAACGAGAATGGATAAATTTTTCTGCTTCCATGCTGAATGCCACCTCTAAGGCATGGCACTATTTTATTTCCTCTACTCTGTTACCGACTTATCACCATAATGAGGTAACTAGAGATAGAGCTATTCTGAATTTCTGTATTCGGAATAATAGAACTATAAATGTGGGGAGAATTATTTTAAGAATATATTTACTACGGCAAGGAGTGAGACAAGTGGAGGTCTAGGACATCCTGGCCTCATTTATGCACTTTACCAACTTTCTGAAGTGGAAGCTGGAGATGGAAAATGGGTTTACCCTATGAAACCCATTAGTAAAA
>NW_018165523.1:0-10328 GCF_001263595.1 Phalaenopsis equestris
GAGGGGGAGAGGGAAGAGGGCAGAATAAGAATGTGGGTGAGAGCAAAAGAAAGATGGAGAGAGTGAAGGGGAGAGAGAGCAAGCAAGAAAGAAGAGGGGATCAGAGAGATATAAGGGACAAAGGGGAGGAAGGCAAGAGGACAGATCCAAAAAGTGAGAGGCGGGAGGGTGCAAGAAAGAGGGAGAGCACAAAACAGAGTGAGAAAAATGATGGATCGAATGAGAGAATATAAAAAGAGAAAGCAAGAGAGATGAAAGGAGAGAGGGGTGATGAGAGAGAGCGAGAAAGAGAAGGAGAGTAAAAGAGGAGATGATGGAAGGAGAGAGATGGAGGGAGTGAAGGAGAGATGGAAGGCATGAGAGAGGGAAAAGGAGAAAGACAGAGAGAAAGAGAGAGAGAGAGAGATAATGGACAAGAGAGAGAGAGAGAGCAAGAGAAGAGAGAAAGGGAGAAATGGAGAAAGCAGAGAGATGTTAAGATAGAAGAAGAGAGAGAGAGACATATAGATGAGAGAAAGGCAAAGGAATAGAGAGCAAGAGATTGATGGGAGAGCTAGAGAAATGAGAGAAGATAGAGACAAACGAGAGTGTGTAATAGTGGGAGAGAGAGAAGAAAAGTAAAAGATAAATAACAAATGGGAGAGAGAAAGAGAGGAGTGAAAGAGGGATAAAAATAGAACAAGATTGAGTGAGAGGGAGAAGAGATGGAGAGATAAAGGGAGGAAGAGAGAAAGGAAGGGAGGGAGAGAAGAATATAGAGAAGGGTAGTGGTGGTAGAGGGAGGAAGAGAGAGTGGATGGGAGAGGAAGAGGGAGAATGGGGAAGAGAGAGTGGATGGAGAGGGAGAGAGTAAGAAAGAGTGAGGTTGGGAGCGAGAGTGTAATAGAGTGGGAAGGAGAGTGAGAGGGAGAAAAAAGAGAGAAGAGACAAAGGGAGGAGATAGAAGAGAGAGAGAGTTATTAAGGGAGGGAAAGATAGATAAACTCAGAGAGAAGAGAGAGAGAGAAGCGGAAGAGAGGGAAGGAGATATAAAGAACGCAAAAAAGGTGAAGAGAGAGGAGGGATTGTGTGAGAAGAAAAGAGGGAGAAGAGAAGTAGGGAAGATGGGGGAGGTGGGCAGGAGTTAGATAGAGAGAGTGGGAGAGAGGGAAAGAAAAGAGGAAGCATGAGAATAGAGAAAGAGCATGCATGAAAGAATGAAATACAGAAAGAGTTGAAGGGAGGGAGAGGTGTAGAGCATGAGAGAGAGAATATGACGGAGAGAATTGTAGAGAGGGAGAGTGTGAGAGTGAGAGAGATAGACCAAGAGAGAAAGAGAAAATGGGAGAGAGTAGAAGAGAGGGAGGGATAGAAGAGGAGAGAGAGATGAGAGAAAGAAAAGAGGAAGCATGAGAATAGAGAGAGAGAAGGATAGATGAAGGGAGGGAGAGGTATAGAGCGTGAGAGCGAGAATACAACAGAGAGAAAAATAGAGAGGAAGAGTCAATGTGATTGGGACGAGCCAAGAGAGGAAGAGAGGAAAGGAGAGAGTGGAGGAAAAGGATAGAAGAGGAGAGAGAAATGAGAAAGATCAAGAAAGATCAAGAGAAAGTTAAATAAAGTTAAATATAGAGAGAGAGAGAAAGCAAAGGATAATGTTAGAGAGAAGTTAATGAGAGATAAAAATAGAAAGAGAAGTGTAAGGGAGGGAGAGAGAGAAATAGAGGGAGAGAGAGAAATAAAAATAGAAGAGAGTGTAAGGGAAGACAGAACAAGATAGAGGGAGGAGAAGAGAATGAGTGAGAAATGAGAGACAACGAGAAAGAGAGAATGAGAAAGGAAGGAAGTAGGGGATAGAGTGAAGAGAGGGAGAGAGGATGTGAGAGAAAGAGAGGTAAATATATGAGGAGAGTGAGAGAGAGTGAGGAGAGTGAGAGAATGAGGAGAGTGAGAGAGAGAAGAGAGATCAAATGAAAAATTGTAAGGAGGAGAGTAAGTGAAAGAGAGAGATGAAAGGAGAGAGGAAAAATACAAGGAGCCAAAGATGAAGAGAGAGGGAGAGAGAAATACTGAGAAGAAAATGGACAACAACTAAAAGAAAGAGCCAGAGAGATTAAGAAAGGGAGTTAAAGAGATTGTGAGAGAAAGAAAGTGTAAAAGGTTTGAGGTTGACAGAATAAGAGGGAGGTGGAGGGAGGAAGATCAAGAATCAAATTAAAGAGGATATTTGAGGGAGCAAGAAAGGGAGAGAAAGAGTGAAGGAGTGAGAGTGAGAGTTAAATTGAAGAAAGATAGAGAGAGCGAGAGAGAAATAGTAGGAGAAGAGAATGAGAAAAGATAGAGCAAGAAAGACAGCAATATGTGGAAGATTAGAAGAGAGGGAGAGATGGACGAAGGAGGGAGAAGCAGAGTGAGATTTGTGAGAGAAAGTGAGAAAAAATAAGAGATGGATGAGGGTAGAGTGAAGAGAGAGTGACTAAGCTAGAGGGAAAATCATAAGAAACAGAAGAGAGCAATTTAAGGAGAAGGATAGAACATAGAGTGGGACAGAGAGCTAGAGGGAAAATCTTGAGAAATAGAAGATAGTAATTTAAGGAGAAGTAAGGATAGAACATTGAGTGGGACAAAGATTGAGGGAGGGAATGGGTGAAAAGAGAGAGGCAGAGGGAGTGAGCAAGATGATTGATGAGGGAGAGAAAGAAAGCGAGAGTGGGAGTGGGACAGAGAGTGTAAGAGAGAAATAAAGAGAAAATAGAGAGAGAGTGAACATAGAACATGAGTGATTCAGTGAACAAGAAAACGAGAAAGAGAGCAATAAAATGAGTAGAGATAGGAAGAGGACGTAGGAAGGGAGTGTTTTGCGGTTGGATATAAACTGAGAGAGAGCAAGCAAGAGAGAGAGAGAGAGCAAGTGAGAGAGTGAGAGTGATAGGGACAGAGAGAGAAAGTAGATAGAGTAAGAGAGATAACAAAAGAGAGGGAGAATGAGATAGAGATAGAGCAAGAGAAACAGATAAATAGAGAGGAAGGGGAGGAGAGTGAGACACAAAGGGAGTTGGGGAGGGGGAGGGGAAGAGAGTTGAGGGTGTAATAGCAAGCGTGAGAAAGAGGACTAATAGAGAGAAGAGTAAGAGAGATTATAAGAGATAAGGAGAGAGAGAGTAAGAAAGATCAAGTGAGTGAGAGAGGCAGAGAGAGAGGTGAAGAGAAGAAGCGAGAGAGATAGAGTGAGGGAGAAAAACTGGGAGAAATATATAAAGTGGTAGGGGGAGATGAAGAGAGGGAGAGGGATAGAGAGAATAAAATAAGTATGGAGTAAGAGAGAAGTAGAGGGAGCATTAGAGAGGGAGAAAGAGAATGTAGGGAGAGGGAGAGTGAGCAAAAGAGTTGAGGGAGGGAGAGATAGTATGTGTGTGAGCGAGGGGAAGAGAGAGAGAGATATATATAAAAAAAGGGAGGGAGAGAGAGAGTGTGTGTGAGTGAGGGAGAAAGAGGTACAAAGTGACTAGGAAGGGAGAGAGATAGGTATAAAGTGCGAGAGAGGGGTTCGAGAGATGAGAGAGAGCGAGAGAAAGTTAGGGATAGTAAGTGATAGAGAGAGAAAAAAATGGAGTAAAAGTGTAGTTGAAAGAAAGAAAACATAAGAGAGAGGGAGAGATATATAACAATAATGTGTGAGAAAGAAAGAGCTAGGAAGAGGATGAGAGGAAGAGGGAGAGGTATAAAGAGAGTGGGGGGCGGTAGGGAGAGATAGAGAGACGAGACTGGGAGAGAGGAATAGAGAGAGCGAGATAGTGATAAAGTAAGCAAAGTGAGAGATTGAGAAAGAGAGAGAGAGAATGAGAGTGATAGAAGGAGAAGACAGTCAGGAGAGGTAGAGTGAAAGAGATGGTGGGAGAGTGCAATCAATGGTGTGAGAGAAGATAAAGAGAGTAGAGGGGAGAATAATGAGGAAAATGGAGAGAGGAAGGGAGATAGAAAATTAGAGAGAGGGACATGGAGAGGGAGTTTTTGAGGGTTGGAATGGGTAAGAGATATTAAGAGATAGAGAGTGAGAGAGAGAGCAAGGGAGAGAGAGAGAGAGAAAGAAGATAGAGTGAGATAGAGAGAGAAAGAGGGTGATTGAGAGGAAGAAGGGAGAGGGAGAAGGTGAGAGAGAGTAAAGGGAAGCAAACTAATAGATTCAAACAATGAGAGAGAAAAAGAGAGCGAGAATAGAAAGAGAGAGCAAGAGGGTGAGAAAGACATTGAGAAAGAGTGGTGTGAGAGAAAAATAGATTGAGTACAAGAGATATAGAGTTACCCAAGAGTGATGGAGAGGATGAGACCAAGAGGGAGAGTGAGAGTGAGATAGAGGGGGAGGCAGAGAAAGAGCTGGAAAGAATGACAAAGTGAAAGAAAGAGAGAGAAAGAGAGCGGGATAGATAGAAAAAGAGAGAATAGAGATAAGATAGATAGGGAGGGAGGGAAGGAGGGAAAGGAGGATGGGGAGAGAGAGTGAAAAAGATAAAGATAGAGTGAGAAACAAGGGAGGGAGTGGAGGAGAAAGGACTAAAGTGATGAATTTAGAAAGAAAGAAAAGGAGGGTAGGAGAGAGAGAAAGAGAGTGAGAGAGACTAAGTGAAAATGGAAGTAAGAAAGATAGAGAGAGCAAGAGAGAATAATAAAGATAGAAAGGAATGGTGAGGTAGCTGGAGAGAAATATGGAGTGATGAAATAATTAGAGGTTTGAGTTTGTGAGAAAGAGAGACTGAGGGAAGGAATGAGAGGGATTAAAAAGAGAGCAAGTGCTAGCAGGAATGAGAGAGTGTGGGATAGAAACAAATGGAGAGGACAGGCTGTGGGAAGCTAGAGCAATAGAGATGAGTGAAAGATAAAGAGGGGAAAATAGTAGAGTGAGTGAGAGAGAGAGAAAGAGAGAGGAGATTGAGAGGGAGATAGGGAGAGAAAGGGAGGTGAGGAGTGGGATTGAGTGAGAAGATAGAGAGAGAACTAGGAAGGTTTGGAAGTAAGAGAGAGTGGTAGAGAGAGGGAGTGCGGGATAGAGGGAGAGAAAGAGTGAGAGGAGTGAAGTAGAAGAGAGAGAACCATAGAAAAGAGAGTAAAACAAAAAATAAGATTAAGAGAGCAAATAGTGAAGAAGAGAGAAAGAGGGAGGGAAAATAATAAAGATGAGTGGAAGATGAATTAAGGGAGAGATAGAGGGAGAGTGAGAGAGAAAGAGCATGATCGAAAGATAGAGTGAGACGGAGAGTAAGAAGGGGAGCTAAGGAGAATGAGAGGGAGTGGGTGACAAGGAGAGAGAAGAATGAGGTACATTGAGGAGACCCAGAGAGCAAGAATTAATGAGTAAGAAAGATAGAGGGAGGAAAGATTGAGTGAAAACGATAGTGGGAGAGTGAGAAAGAATGAATGAGAGAAAGGGAAAAACTATGAGAGAGAAGAGGATATAAGATATACGGAGAGTAAGAAGGGGAGCTAAGGAGAATGAGAGGGAGTGGGTGATAAGGAGAGAGATGAGTGAGGTACATTGAGGAGACCTATAGAACAAGAATTAATGAGTAAGAAAGATAGAGGGAGGAAAGATTGAGTGAAAACGATAATGGGAGAGTGAGAGAACGAATGAGAGAAAGAGAGACTATGAGAGGGAAGAGGATATAAGATATGGAAGGACAAAGAGGGATGAGAGAGAAATAAAGAGATTAGGAGATAGGGAAGGAAAGAGAAAGTGTGAAAGAGGGAGAGAGAGAGGGAGCTAGGGAGCGAGATATATATATATATATATAGAGAGAGAGAGAGAGAATTAGAACAAAACTAAGAAAAAAAGTGAGACATAGGGTGAGGGAGAGGGGAGAAGTATGAGAGAAATTGGGAAACTATGAGGGAGAAATGTTGGGGATTGAGAGAGATAAAAGAGGGAAACCGAGATAGAGATTGTTGTTGAGGGATAGAGAAGAGAAAGAGTGAGGTAAGAGAGAGAAGAGAGAATGACAGAAGAGATAGTAAGAGGGAGAAAAGAGAGCAAGAGAGGGATAAAGAGGGATTGAGTAGGGAGATAATGAGGTAGTAAGATAGAGGAAGGTAGCAAGAGAGATTGAACTAAGAGGAGTTGAGATAGGGAAAAAAATGTGAAAGATGGAGAGGGAGATAGAAAAGAGAGTGAGGGAAAATAAATCAAGAGAGAATAAGTGAGATGGAGAGAATGAAGGAGAGAAGGAGAATAAATGAGAGAGAGTGTGTGAAGAAAATGGAGAGGGAGAGAAGCATAGTGTGGGAGGGAGAGAGTGTGAAAGAGAGAGAGGAGGGAGACTGAGAAACATAGAGATCAAGGGAGAGAAGTGAGAGAGAGAAGGAGAGGGAGTGGGGGATAGAGGTAGAGAAAGAGTAAATAAGGAGAAAGAAGAAATAGAGATAGAAAAGAGAGCAAGTGAAAATTAGAGAAAGAGAATCGTAATGACAGTTATAATAGGGAGTGAGATAAAGAGAGCGAGAGAAAAACGTAGAAGGAATAGAGAGTGAGAGAAGAGGGAGCAAGAGAAAGAATGGTGGAGGGATAAACAGTAAGAGGAAGTGAGCTCAAGAGAAAGAGAGGGCCAGAGAGAGAGAAAGAACATGCAAGGGTGTGAGATGGAGAGCAAGTGATAGATAGAGCGATGGAGAGAGAGAAAGTTACGTGTAGTAGATAGTGTGAGCAAGAGAGAGAGAAAGAGAGGTAAAGAAAGGGAGAGATCAGAATGGATAGAGAAAAGTTTGATATTATGTGTGTGTGTTTGTGTGTGTGTGTGTGTGTGTGTGTGTGTGTGAGTATGACAGAGTGTGTGTGAGAGAGAGAAAAAGTAAGAGATAGAGAGAGCAAGAGAAGCGAGAGGGGGTGAGAGGGAAGGAGGGGAAGAGAGTAGAGAGAAAATAAAATAGAGGGGAAGGAGAAAAAGATGGGGAACAACAAGAGAGCGAGAAATAAAGCAAGAAAGAGGGAGAGATAATGAGATGAGTGAAAAAGGTTTAGGTAAAAATAGAAGAATGTATGTTGAAGAGAGAGAGAGTGTGTGTGCAAGAAATTTCAAGAGAGTTAGAGTGAAAGAGAGGGATATATTTTGAGAGAATAAGAGAAAGAGAGAAGGAGAGAAAGATAAGAGCGAGAGAAAGAGCAATAGAGGGAGGCAGAGAGAGTGATAATGAGAGATTGAGAGAGAGAAAATAAAATAAAGGGGGAGGGGAGAAAGATGGGGAATAGCAGGGGAGCGAGAAATAAAGCAAGAAAGAGGGAGAGATAATTAGATGAGTGAAAGAGGGTTAGGTAAAAATAGAAGAATGTATGTTGAAGAGAGAGAGAGTGTGTGTGCAACATATTTCAAGAATAAGATAGCTTGAGAGAGTTAAAGTGAGAGAGAAGGATATATTTTGAGAGAATAAGAGAAAGAGAGAAGGAGAGAAAAAGAAGAGCAACAGAAAGAGCGATAGAGGGAGGCGGAGAGAGTGATAATGAGAGATTGAGAGAGATAAATGTGAGAGTGAGAGGAGAGAGAAGAGAGAAAGAGAGGGAAGCAAAAACATATGGAATGAGATAAGGAGAGAGAGGCTGATAGATTGAAAGACAAAAGGAGATAAAAAAGAGAAAAAAAAAGAGATGTAGGTTTGGTAAATAGGAAGAGGGATGGATGGATAGAGAAAGACAAAAAAGAGGGGTGAAAGAGAAGGAGAGGAGGAGAGAGAGCAAGAGAAAGATAGAGAGAGAAGTAATAAGTGTAAGACCAAGGGAGAGAGATTGAGATAAAGAGAGAAAGAGAGAGAAGACAGTGTGATAAAGAGAGAAGAAAGGGTGTGAGATGGAGGGAGTGATTACGAGAGAGAGAGGGAGATGGATAGATAGAGATGACTCAAGAGAGAGAGAGAAGAGTGAAAGAAGAGGGAAAAAAAGAAAAAGGGAGTAATAGAAATGTGGAGGGGGGGGAGGGGGGAAGAGAGATAGTAAGAGGTGGAGTGGGAGTCAGAGAGAGTTAGGCGAAGAGCGAGCTAAAAAGATATAGAGAGCAAGCAAGAAGGAGTGAGAGAGAGAAAAGAGATGGAAAGAGTTAGAGAAAAAGAGAGAGTGAGGGGGAGAGAAGGAGAAGAGAGAAAATGAAGAAAGGAGAGAAGAGGCGAGGAAGGGAGGAGAAATAGAGAAAGAGAGAGGAGAGGGAGAGGGAGGTTGAGAAAGAAATAATATAACAAAGGAGGGAGAGATAGCATGGGAGAGAGCAAGAAAAAGAAGGAAGATAGAAAAAAGATCAAGAGAGATAGATAAATAAGGGGATAGAGGGTGAGAGGGATGGAGGGAAAGAAAGAAAAAAGATAGTGAGAAAGGTTAGACAAAGTGATGAAAATAGATAGAAAAAGATATATGGAAGGATAGAGAGTGAGAAATTGATAGAGAGAGGTGGCATAGTGGGGGAGAGAGGAGGGAAAATGAGAGATATGAAAGAGATAGAGAGAGTATGAGATAGGTAGCTAGAGGGTGAGAAAGACTTTGAGATTACAAGCAAATGTCGTAGAGAGAAAGTGAGATGGTGAGTCAGCGTGAGATCGGTGGGGAGAGAGAAAGGAGAGTGTGATAATAGAGATAAAGATGGAGAAAGAGAGAAGAAATATAATATGGAGAGAGATAGAGTAGTGAGAAAAGAGCTAGTTAAAAAAAGAGAGACCATAAAAATAGATTGAGATGGAGGGAGGATGGGATTGAGGTGGAGAGAGAAAGAGGAAAAAAGAAATAGAAGAATGTGAATAGAGATATAGAGAATGATAATGACAACATGTGAGGGGGGGAAGGTATGAGCAAGGGAGTGTTGCAGAGAAAGTTAGAGAGTGAGGAAGGGTTAAAGGAAGTTCCAGAGAGAGGTAGAGTGCTAGAAAGAGTTAGGGATAAATGAACGGGAGAGCAAAAGGTATTGGAAGAAGGCTATGGAGAGAGGAAAGGATAGAGAGTGGGAGAGAGAGAATGTGTGAATAAGAGAGAGAAAAAATCAATGGGATAAGAACAGAAGAGAGAATGAGAAAGATAGAGTGAGAGATAGAGTGAGTGAGATGGAGAGAGAAGAGAGAGAAAAATTGAGAGATGACGATAGGGAGGGGAGAGGAAGAGAGAAAGAATTAGAGAGAAATATTGAGAATATATAGTGAGAGGAAGCAGAGAGAGAGTGAGAGAAGTGAGGAAAAGAGAAAGCGAGAGAATGAAAGGAAATAGAGAGTGGGAGAAGAGAAAAATAGAGTGAAAGAGAGTGTGAGGAAGGGAGAGAGACAGAGTAAGCGAGAGAATAGAGAGAGAGTTAGGGTGGAAGGGAGGAAGGATAGAAAAGAGATGAAGAGAGTGCAACTGAGAGAGTGTGTGGGAAAGAAATAAATATTACAAAAGAAAGCGAGAGAGGGAGAGTTAGTGCAGGATAACGAGTGAGGGAGTGTGTGAGAGGAAGACAAGGATGGAGGGAGAAAGAGCGGAAAAAATAGATATATCAAGAAATATTGTGAGAGAGATGGATAGAGAGATCAAGGGATAGAGAGAAGTATGAGAGAGTGGAAGAGAGATTAGGAGAGGAAGAGAGATTAGGAGAGGAATAGCGAGTGGGAGGAAGGGAGGGAGGGAGGGATAGAAGGAGGCAATGAGAGAAGGAGATAGAGGAAGTGAGCGAGAGTGAGATAGTGAAGTGAGAGGGGGAATGAGAGAGAAAGAATGGGAGAAAAGTAGAGGAAGAAAGACAGAGGGATCAGGAGAGAGAGTATAAATAGTGAGAGACATTAGGGAGTGAGAGAAATAGAGGAAGAGTAAGAGAGATATAAGGCGAGACAAAGAGAGAAAGAAAGAGAGGGAGGGAGAGGGCATGTGTGTGTGTGAGAGAGAGAGGTGGAAGGAGAAAAGAGTGCAAGCAAGAGAGTAGGAGAGAAAGAAATAGAAAGGATTGTGAAAGAGTGAGATGAGATGAGAGAGAAAGCGCAAGAGAGATAACTGAAAGAGAGAGGGAGAGAGAGGGAGAGAAAAAGAGATAAAGATTGAGAATGCAAGGGAGAGAGAGTGAGTGTGATGGATATATAAATAGACAAAGTGGGAGAGAGAGAAAAATGTATAAGAATACAAAGAGGGAGAGGGAGAAAGTGAAAGGGGGTCGGAAGGAGGGAGAGAGAGAAATAAAAAAGAGAGCGAGAGAAGAGAGGAAAGAGGGAGAGAGATTGAGAGATGAAGGAAAGATGAAAGGAAAGATGGAAGGCACGAGTGAGAGAAAGGGGAAGCGGGAGGGAGGGAGAGTGACAGAGGCAGACAAAGAGAGTTGAAAGACAGAGAGGGAGATAGTATGAGACAAGGGGCGAGAGATGAAATGGAA
>NW_018165523.1:10381-22586 GCF_001263595.1 Phalaenopsis equestris
AAGAGAGAAAATGATTTCTGCCAAACTACTTAAATGATATAATGTTATCTAGGAAGATTAACAATGATTCATAAATATGTAGAGAGATATATAGATAGAGAGAGAGAGAGAGAAAGAGAGTGAGAGCAAGAAGCACTAAGATAGCATGATATTGAAGAGAGAGCTACATAAGTAAGAGAACGTAAAGGGGTAAATAAGAGAGTGGAGAGACAATTAAATTGAGAGATAATGTGGGAAAGGGAGGGAAAGAGAGAATGAGAGGAGATAAAAAGGGATAGAGATAAGGAAAGCGAGGGAAGAGAGAAGAGAGGGATAAAGAAAGAGAGTAAGAGATGAAGCTAGGGATGGAGAGAAGAAAAGAAAGAGAGGAGAGATAGAGAGAGAGAGAAAATGGAGTGGGAGAGGTAGGGTGAGAGAGAGGTCAAAAGATAGAGAATGAGAGAGAGTATAAGAGAGATAGAGAAACATGGAGACAGAGAGCAAGATGGAGAAGGAGGGAGAGAAAAGATGAAGTAGGAGAATAGATTGATAAACCTAAAGAGAGAAAAAAATAGAGAGAGATGAAGGGAGAGAGGTATAAAGTAAAAGAGAGAAAGTGATAGAGAGAGGGAGAGTAAAAGTGAGAGGCAAGCTGAGTGAGAGAGAGAAGTGAGAGCATGAGAGAGAGAGAGGAGAGAAGAGAGAGGGAGTGAGAAAAGAGAGAGCAAGAAAGAGTGATAAAGAATAAAGATAGAGAGGAGGAAATAGATAGAGAAGGAAAGAGAGAGCAAACAAGAGAGAGAAAAATAACAAGAAAGAGAATAGAGAAAGGAGAGTAAGAGAGGGGGAGTAAGAGGAGAGAGAGAGGGATGGAGTGAGAGGGTGAGAGAAAGAAGAGAGAGAGCAAACATGGGAGTAAGAGAGATAAGAAAGAAGTAAGTGACAAGGACAGAGAGAGTGGAAGAGAGAAAGAATGAAAGTAATACAGAGAAAGGGAAAAGTGTAAGGAGAGAGTGAAGTAGAGGTATGGAGTGGGAGAGAGAGGGCAACAGAAAGAGGGAGATAGAGCATATGGGAGAGAGAGAGCGAGTATGGGAGAGGAGGAAATACATGGAGAGAGAGCGAGGGGAAGCGAAGAGAGTGAGAAAGACTAGATATAGTGAGATAGAGATAGAGAGAAATAGCATGAGCAAGAGAGTGAGAGAGATATAGAGGGGGCAAGAGTAAGGGAGAGAGATATTAAATATTGGGGGAGGTAAGGAAATAGAAATGAATGAGGGGATAGGAGAAGATTGATAGAGAAAGCATGTAAGAGATAAAGGTAAAGAGATATATAGACTAAAGGAAAGAAGATAGATATAATAAGAGAAAAAAAAAGAGAGGGATGGATAGTGGGTGAAAGAGAGAGAGAGAGGGTGAAAGAATGGACAAAGTGAGAGGGAGGAAGGGAGGGAGAGTAAGAGAGTGGGATAGAGAGTGATTATAAAGAAGATAAAGAGAGAGGAGAGAGTAGAGAGAGGGATAGTGATGGAGGGAGGTGTAGTTGAGAGAGAGAGAGTAGAGATATAAGAGTGAGATAGAGGGAAAGAAAGAATAAGAGGTGGCGGGAAGGAAAGAGAAAGGGTTTGAGAAAGTGGGAGAGAGTGAGAAGGAAAAAGGGAGGACAAAAAATATGGAAGAATGGGGGAGGAGGTCCAAAGAGAGAGGGAGACAAAAAGAAGGTAGAAAAAAGAGAGCGATATGGAGGGTGAGAGAGGGGGAGAGAGAGAGCAAGAGAGATAAATAGTGGGAGAGAATAAAAGGGATCAAGAGAATAGGGAGAGTGAAATGTGAGAGAGAGCAAGCTATAGCACGAAAAGAGATAGGGATTAGGAAGGGATGGATGGAGGGAATGTTAGAGAGGGAGAGAGAGAAAAGGATAGCGAAGAGAAAGCAAGAGAGTGGGAGGCAGAGACCGATAGAATGAGAGCGCAAGAAGAGAGAGTGAGAAAAGAAGAGTGACAAAATAGAAATGGATAGAGAGAGCAACGAGATAGAGGAGTTTGAGCATGCAAGATAGGGTAAAGAGAAGAGAGAGAAAAAGAGAGTGACAGAGAGAGAACGAGAGAGGAGAGAGAGGGTAGGTCAAAAAGAGTGATATAAAGGGGGAGAGAGGGGGAGTGTGAGAGAAAGAGAGAGTGAGAGAGAGAAAGTATGAGAGATAATAAAAGGGAACAAGAGAATAGATTGAGTGAAATATAAAAGAGAGTATGCTAAAGTGAGAAAAGAGAGAGAGCAAGTGAGAGAGAAAGAGCGAGGAAAGATATGGGAGAGGGAGGGAGGGTGAGATAGTGGGAGAGGGAGGGAGGAGAGAGTGAAATAGAAAGAAAGGGTAAGAGAGTGAGTGGAGGGAGGAAAGATGTGTGGGAGAAGAAAGAAAGAATGAGTGAAAAGAGAGGAGGGAGGGAGAGAGAGTAAGAGCGAGAAAGGGAGAGTGAGATAGATAGAGTGAAAGAGAGAGAGAGAGAGTCGGAGAAAGTGAGAGAGTGAGAGTGAAGAAAGTGAAGGAGTGAAGAAGGGATAGAAGGAAAGTGAGAGGGTAAGAGAGAGAGTGGGAGAGAGTATAGGGAGCAATAGATGGAGAGAGGGAGAGAGAGTTAGAAAAAAATGAACAGAGTGAGTTAGAGAAGAAAAAGCTCAAGTGAGAGATAGAGAGAAAGGGAGATAGTGAGAGAGCAAAGAGATAGTGAAGGAAAGAAAGAGCAAGCAAGTGTGAGAAGGATAACGAGAAAGAGAGAAGAAAAAAAGAGTAAGAGAGAAGGGGAGAGAGGGGAGAGAGAGTGGGAGAGAGAGTGGGAGAGAAAGAAGGAGAGAGGGAGTCTTAGAGTGATAGAAAGAGAGCTAGATGAGAGACTGAGTAGCAAAGAGTGACAAAATAGAAAAAGATAGAAATAGCAAAGAGATACAGAAGGAAAGAGAGTAAATGAATGAATGAAGAGTCAGCGAGAGAGATAGAGAGAAAGAGAGAGAGAGAGAGGGGGAGAGAGAGAGGGGGAGAGAGATTGATTGAGTGAGAAAGAAAGAGAGAAAGTGAGAGTGAGTGTGAGGAAGGGAGAGAGGGAGGAAGGGCGAGAGGGTAATAGATAGAGTGGGAGAGAGGATAGAGAACAAGAGATAGAGATAGGGAGAGAGATTTATAATGAGAAAGAAGAGGTCTAGTCAGAGAAGAAAGAGATCAAGAGATAGATAGAGAGAAAGGGAAAGCGAGAGAGGTGGTGAGGGAGTAAAGAGATAGAGTCAGAAAGAGAGAGAAAGCAAGAGAGTGAATAACAAGAAAGAGAAGAGAGAAAGGGAGAGAGAGTGGGAGAGAGAGAAAAGAAGAGATTCTGGTTATCTCTCTGTTGCTTGCTCTCTTTCCTTCTCGATCTCTCTATTGCCTACTCTGGTGCCTCACTCTCACTTAAATTCTCATTCCCTCTCTCCTTCCAACTTTCTTTCTATCATTCTTTCATGCTCTTTTCTACTTCCCTCCCTCTCAATCTCACTTTCTTGTGCCCCCGCTCCCTTATTCCATCCATTCCTCTTTCCCCATCCCTTCCTCTATCTCTTCAATCTTGTTTCTTATTCGCTCAATCCCCCCCCACTTTCTTTCTCTCATTATCCCCCTTTATCACCCTCCCACCCTTCATATATCTCTTCTCTTTCCCCTTTCTCTCCTTCTCTCTCTCCACAGTCCCTCCTTCCCTCAGTCCCTCTCTATTTACTCTCTTCTTTCAATCTCTTCTCTCACTCTCTCTCTCACTCGCTTCTCTATTCTTTCACTCGTTTATCTCTCTCTCCCTTTCTCTCTCCATATCTCCCTCCCCTTTTCAGCTCTTTTCTCTCTCTTTCTATTTAAATATATCTGTATCCTTCCCTTATTATTTCTTTTGACCCTCCGTTCTCTGCCTTGCTTTCTCTCTACTATCTCACATAATGTTCTCTCACTCTCTGTTTTCTCTCTCTCACTTTTTTAGTCTCCTATTCTTCCAATCTCTTTTTCTCCCTCCCTTGCTACCTCTCACTATATTTTCTCTCACATATCTTTATCTTCTCTCTCCCCCTCATGCTCCTGTTCTCTATCGCACTCCCTCCCTACTTTTATTTCTCTACCTCTGTTGGATCTTCCTCATCTTCCTCTCTATCTCTCTTCCCTCTCTATCTCTCTTCCTCCCATGCTCTTTTTTCTGCTCTCTCACTCTCTTCACTCCCCCTACACTCTCCTTCACTCTCTTGTTCCTTCCTCCTTTTCCCACCCGCACTCTTTAATTTTCTCTAGGTTCCCTTCCTATCTCACGCTCTCACTCTCCCTCTCCCTCTCCCTGCCTTTTTCCAACTATTTATCTTTGTCACTATTTCTCCCTCTAACCCTCCCTCTTTTCTTCCCTTGATTTTTTTTATTGATCTCCTTTACTTCTCTTCTTATTTCTCTTTTCTATATGTTACTCTCTTTTTCACTCTCTCTCATTCTCTCTGTTTTGCTATTTTCTATTTTGTATCTTCTCTCACATTCTTTTACCCTCTCTCCCCCTCTCCCTCTTTAGCTTTCACTCTATATCTAACACACCTATCTCTCTCTCCTTTTTGTTTTCTCTCTCACTCTCCCACCCTTCCATTCTAGTTCTCCCTCACTACCTTTTCTCTCTTTCTCTCACTCATCTCTAACTCTCTCCCTCCCTTTATCTTGCTAACTCTCTCTCTTTCTCTCTCTCTCTCACACACACTCATCCACTATATCCCTCCCTCCTTTTATTTCTCTACCACTGTTGGATCTTCCTCTGTATCTCTCTTCCTCCCATGCTCTTTTTTCCGCTCTCTCTCTCTCTCTCTTCACTCCCCCTACCCTCTCCTTTACTCTCTTGTTCCTCCCTCCTTTTCCCACCCTCCCTCTCTATTTCTCTCAATGTTCCCTTCCTATCTCTCGCTCTCTCTCTCTGCCTTTTTCCAACTATCTATCTTTGTCACTATTTCTCCCTCTGACCCTCCCTCATATTTCTCACTCCCACATTTCTCCCACTCTCGTTATTTCTCACTCTCTTTTCCTCTTTTCCTCTATCTCTCTCTCTCTTCATCCCTTCTTCTCTCTCTCATTGTATCTTCCTCTCTCTCTTTATCTCACTCTTATAGTCTTATCACTGTCTTCTCTTCCTAATCTTCGCTTGCAACTCCCACTCTCTCTTTCACGCAATTTTCTCTCTCTATATTTTCTCAAGCTTTCCTCACGTACATCCTTCTCTCTCTCTCTTTCCCTTCTCAAGCTCCTTCTCTCCATCCCTCTCCTTTCTCTCTCTTTCTCTCACTATCACTTATTCACTTATCTCTCTTTTGCTTCTCTTTCTTCACTTTCTCACTTTCTCTCTCTCTCATGCCCCCTCTCTCCCTCCCTCACTTTCACTTTATCCATCTTCTCTCTATTACTCTCTCTTACTTTATCTCTCTCGTACCCTCCATCTCTTGCACTCTCTCCCTCTATCTCCCTCCCTCCCTCCATACATCTTTATTTGTCTCCCTCAATTTCTCTCTACCTCTCTCCTTATCTCTTCTCTCTATCACTCTCTCACTCTCTCACTCTCTATCCCTCGCTATCACTCTCTACCTCTTGCTCTTCTATGTCTCTCTTGCTCTCTTTCTTGCTCACTCTCTCTCTCTCACGCTCTTCTCTCTCTTCTCTCTCTCACTCATAGCCCTCTCTCTCTCTCTCTATTTTTCTCCCTTACCTACCCTTCCTTTCTTTCTTTCTCCCTTGTCCTCTCCCTCACTCTCTCTTACCCTCTCCCTCACCCTCCCTCCTTGTTTATTAGATCTTCATCGCCTTCTCCCTCCCTCTCTCCCTCCTTCCTTCCCTCTTTCCCTCTTTAGCTCTTTTTCCCTCTCACCCAATCTCTCTTCTCTTTATTCTCTCTCTTGATATTTCTCTCTCCATCTCTTTCTCTTTCTCCCACTCATTAATCTAAACAGAACTCTCTCTCCCTCTATCTCTTGACAGCAATCTTTAATTCTCTCTCTCTCTCTCTCTCTCACCTACTATCTTTTTTTCTCCTCATTCAAACCATTCAAACCATCACAAAACCATCACAAACTTTCTTTCTACCTCCTTTTACCACCCTCTTTCTCTTCCTCCGTACTTCCATCTCTCTTCCATTCCATACCTCTCTTCCTCTCTCAGTTTTTCTATCCCTCCCTCTTATTGCTCTGTTCTTTTTCTCCTTCCTTTCTTCTCTCTCTTCTCTTACTTTCTCTCCCTCCCCTTCTCTCTGTCACTTTCTCTCTCTCTTCTATCCTCTATCTCCCTCCCACTCTCTCTCTCACTTTTACTCACTCTATCCGCTTCTTTGCTTCATTCTTCTTCTCTGGCCCTTTTTCAATCTCCAGCTTCCTCTCTCTTTTATCATTATCTTTAGTCTCTCCCTCTCTCATTTCTCACTTACTCTTACTTTCTTTCTCACTTTCTTTCTCATAACCTCCTTATTTGTTTCTCTATCCCTCCCTAATTACCTCCTAGTTTCTCTCTCTACTCAACTCTTTTTTTCTCTCTCATTCTCTCTCTTCCTCCCCCTTCCATTTCTATTTAGCTTGCTCTCACCCACACACTCTCTCACTTGTTCCCATTTTCCCTCTCTCTATTTCTCAGCTGTGCTCTCACCCATTTTTCCTCTCTCCTTATATATCTCACTTTTCTCTCCACTCTCTCTTCTCTTTTATGTATCATTTGTCTTTTTTGCTCTATCTTTTTTTTATATCTTTCACTCCCACTCTCTCTATCTCCTCATCTCGCTCTCTAACTCTCTTACTCTCTCTATAACCTCCCCTTCTATTCCTCTCGCTCTATCTTCCTCATGGTTTCTCTCTCTCCCTCCTTCCCTCTCTCTATCTCACTTCTCCTATTTTTATAGCTATACTTACTCTCCCTCTATCACACTCTCTAGCTTCTATGCTCACTCACTCGCTCTCTTCCACTCTATTGTTTCTCTCTCTGATCTTGCTACTTTTTTTCTTTGTATTATTTATCTCTATCCCTTTTTCTTCTACCCTCCCTCTTGCTTTCACTCTCCCTCACTCTCACTGACCACTATCTCTCAATTTGTATATCTCCCTCCCTTCCTCCCTTCCTGACTTCATTTTTCCTCTCTCTCCACCCTCCCCATCTCTATCCACTCCTCTTTTGGTTCCTTTCTCTTTATTCTTGCACTTCCTCTCTTTCTCTCTCTCTTTCTCTCTTGCTCTGTCTCTCTTTCATCCCTTAGTCTTTCTTACCCCCTCTCTCTCTTGCTCGCTATTCTCTATCTCTTTATCACCCTATCGCTCTCCCTCTCTCTCTCTTTTCATCTCATTCTCTCTCTTACTTCCTATTCTTATCTCACCAACTTTCTCGATTCCTCTTTCTTTCTCCTCTCCCCCACCTCTCTCTTGCACTCTTACCCTTTCACTCACTCTTACTTTATCTTTTGCTCTTGCTCTCTCTTCTATCTAGCTCTCTCTCTTGCTCTTCTTTCACTCTCTCTCTCTGTATCATCCTCTCTCACACTTTCTCTCTTCCCTCCTCTCTCTACCCTCCACTCTCTACCTCCTATGCTCTCCCTCTCTACCTTGCACTCTCTCCATTTCTTATTCTCTCTCTTTCTCACAAGCTTTATCTTGCTATCTCCCTCTCTTATTCTCTCTATCTTTCTCCCTCTCTCTTCATTTTTTTCTGTCTCATTTGCTTACTCTATTTTACTCTCTCTTCTCTCTCATCTTTACCTCTCTCTAAACCAACTATTTTTCTCTCTCATTCTTCTCTTTCTCTCTACACCCTCCTCTCATTTATCTTTTCATCTCTCCCTCACACCCTCTCTTTTCCGCTGCATTTCTTCTCTTCCTTCCTCTCTTCCTCAATTTCTCTCTTCTCTCGATCTCTGTTCTCTTCACTCCCTCACAATCTCTCTCTTCATCTCTTTTACTTTCTCATTCTCTCTTAACTCACTTTCACTTTTCTATGATCTCGCTCTATCATTCTCCCACCCTCTTTCCTTCTTTTTCTTCTTTTTTCTTATGTTATAACTTCTCTCTCTCTCTCTCTCATTTCTACTCATCTCTTACTTTATCTACCTATTTCTTTATCTCTTACTTTCTTTCATCTCTCTCCGTATTCTCTTTCTTTTTGTACTCTCCATCCCTCCCCCCTCTTTCCTCTCTCATTGTTTCTCTCTCACTATTTTTCTTGCTCTACATCCTTTGTGCTCTCTCTTAATTGCTTCACCTTTCTATTGCACTTTCTCTCTCTTTGTCACTCTCATTCTCACTCAAAATTTATCTCTTTACCTCTGTTAGACCTACTCTCTCTCTTTCTCTCTCTTTTACTCTCCCTCTATCTTTCTATATGTTGCTCTCTCTTTCTCTCTCCCTCCTTCCCTCTTTTCCTTCTCTCTTACTCTATCTCTCTTCTCTGTTCATATTTCTCCCTCGCTCTCCCTCTTACTCTCCCTCTCATTCTCATGCTCAATATCCCTCACACCCTCTAGTTTTATCTCTCAATCAATCTCTCTCGCCTTTCCTTCGTCACTCTTTCTCTCTTTGTCACTCCCGCTCTCAGGTTCTTTTTCTCACTCTCTATTGCAATCTCTCTCCCTTTATCTCTCTCTTGCTCGCCCACTATCTTGCTATCTTTTCCTCTCACTTTCACTCCCTCTCTTATTTTTTCTCACTCATTCTCTGTCCTACTCACAGTCTCTAGTTCTCCTCTCACTCTTCCCTTTCTTTATCTTTTCCCATCCGTCCAACTCTCTCTCTCTCCCTTTGTCTCTCTCCTTCCCACTCTACCTCACTCTTTCTACCCGCTTTCCCTACCTACCTCCCTCCCATATGTCTCTTTCTCTTTTTTTCTTCTACTTCTCTCTCCATCTCTCTTACCATCCTTCTCTCCCTCCCAAATGTCTCTTTTTTCTCTCTCCCTACCTTGCTCTTATGATCTCTCTCTTCATTACTCTCGCTCTTTCTCACCCTCTGATGTCGTTCTCTCTTCTAGCAGTTTCATTCTCCCTCTCTTCATCTCTCATTCTCTATATATCCTTCCTTATTTCTCTTACTCTCTCTCCCTTCATCATTTCCTCTCCCTAGCTCTTCCTCACCCTCCCTCTCTCACTCCCTCTTACTCTGTCTTCTCTCGCTATCTTTCCTCTCACTGGCTAACTCTTTATTTTGTTCATATCTTTCTTATTCTTACTCTCTCTAGCTCTTATTATCTCTCCCTTTCTCACTCACAATACCATTCTTTTAACCTCTCTTTTTTATCACAAACTCTTACTCCTCTCGCTCTCTCTCCCTCACTCGCTCCTCCCTCTCTTCCTAGCTCTCTTTCTCTCTCCCTTATTTGTTTTGTCTTTCTCTTCTACTCCACCCTCTCTCTATCACTATTGATCTCCCTCCCATCTCTCTATTCTCACTCTCTCCCCCTCTCTCTACCTTCTCTTTCTACCTCTCTCACCATTCCTCTTCATCTCTCTATGCTTCTCTTCAACTCCTCTTTTCTCATACGTTCTCACTCACCCTATAGCTTTAACTCTCTCTCACTCCCACTCTCTTCTCTCTCACTATTTGTTTCTCACTCTCTCTAGCACTTTCCCTCTTTCTTTCTCTCGTCTCTCCCACAGAAAGAGAGGGAGATGGAGGGAGGATGATCAAAAATGAAATTAAAGGAAAAAATAGAGGGAGTGAGTAAGGGAGAGAGAGATCGAGACAAAAAAAGAAAGAGAAGAGAGTGAGGAAAATTAGAGAGAAAGATAAAGGGAGTGAGAGTGAGAGTGAAATTGAAGAGATATAGAGAAAGCAAAAGAGAAATAAAAGAAGAGGAGGAAAGAGGGAGGAAAGAGAGAAAAGAGAGAACAAGAGAGAGTGAGAAAGACAACAAATGTGTGAAAAATATAGTGAGAGAGGGAGGGATGGGGAAGGAGGGAAAAGTAGGCTAAGATGTGTGAGAGAAAGTGAGAAATAATTTGAGATATATGAAAGAAGAGCGAGTGATTATGACAGATGGGGATAACATGAGAGAGAGAAGAGAGAAATATAGGGAGAAATAAGAATAGAACATAAAGTGAGATAGAGATTGAGAGAGGGAATAGGTGAAAAGAGAGACAAAGATTGAGAGAGAGAATAGGTGAAAATAGAGAGAGAGAGAGAGAAGACGTGGGTGTGGATGATTGCAGAGGGAGAGAAACGGGGCTAAAGTGGGAGTGGGAGAGAGAAATAGAGTGAGAATGGAGAGTGAGGGAAGATAGAGCAAGAGTGATTTAGTGAACAAGAAAGAGACATAAGGACAGTAATAAAATGAGTAGAGATAGAAAGATTGAGAAAGATAAAAATAAAAATAGAGTAACAAAAATAAATTTAAAGAGATAGCAAGATTGAGAAAGGGATAGAGGGATAGAAAGAGTGAGAGATGAGATAAACTGAAGAGAGAGTAAGAGATAGAGAGGGAGAGGATGAGAGTGAGAGTGATTAGAAAGAGAGACAGATTTTAGTGAGAGAAGGAATAAAAGGGAGAGAGATTGTGCACGTGTGTGTGTTCGTAAGAAAAACCTAGAGAGAGAAGAGTGAGTGAGGGAAGATTAAGTGAGAGAGTGTGAGGGAAGATAGAGTGTGAGAGAGTGTGTGAGAGGGAGAATATGAGGATAAAGAAGAGAATGAGATAGATAAATATATAGAGAGAGAGAGAGGAAGATGGATCCGAGAAAGGTAGAACCAGAGAAGGAGCTCTAGAGAGAGAAAAAGTGTTTGTGTAACGTGAGTGAGAGAGGAGATAGAGAGGGAAGTGAGAGAGAGAGATGGAGAGGGAGGGAGGGAGGGAGGGGGAAAGAGAAAAAAATGGAGTGAGAGAGTGAAGAAAGCGAGAAAGAGAGAGAAATAAATAGAGGGATAGTGAGACTGTGTGTGATGTGTGAGAGAAAATAAAAGAGAAAATAAGAAACAATAAGAGAGATTAAATGTGGAGAGATAGAAGTGGGAGTCATAGAAGAGAGAGAGCAAGTGAGAAAGTGTGTGTGGAATAACAGGAGATACAGAGTAAGTACATAGTAAAAGAGATAGAAAGTGTAAGAGAGCAAGAAAGTGGCATAAAGCAGATAGTGAGAGAGAGAGCAAAAAGGGAGAGATTGAGAAGGAGAGAGATAGAAGAGGTGTGAGAGAGGTTGAAAAGAGAGAGAGAGAGTGAGAGAGGGAGAGAAAGAGGGAGTTTAATAGAGAAATAAGAGAGATTGAGGGAAGAGGGAATAATATAGAATCAATGACATAGAGATAGGGAGGGAAAGTAAGAGAATAAGTGAGAGTAACAGATAGAGTGACATGGAGAAATACAGATGGAGGGAGAGGATGAAGGGAGAAAGAGAGAGATTGAGAGAGAGAGTGTGTGTGTGTGAGGGATAGAGAAGTGGAGAAAAAGTGAGCGAGATATAGTGGGGGATAGCCGTGGGGGATAGCGAGAAAGAGTGAGAGGAGAGTGAAGAGAAAGCATTACGAGGGAGAACAAGAAATGAGAATAGAGAAAAAGAGAGACAGGGAGTAAGAATGAGTGGGATTGAAGAGAAAGAGAAAGGAATTTGGAGATTGGGGGAGAAAATGAGAGAGAGAAGTGAGAGTGTGAGATGAGAGGATAGAGAGATGGTGCGATGAGAGAAAAAGTGAAGAGAGAGAAAGAGAGAGAGTGCTTGATTGATGGAATGAAAGAGTGAAAGGAACAAGAGAAATAGGGGAGAGCAACGAAAGAGAGTACGGGAGAGTGAGAGACCGGAAAATTTAAAATTAAGTGAAAAGGAGAGAGTAGGGGAGTGTGAGAGTAAGAGTGAAAGTGAGTTTGAAGAGATAGGGAGCAATAAAGGGAGAGATACAAAAACAATATTATAGATAGGAAATAAAGAGAGGGAAGAGAAAGAAAGAGCGGTACGGAAAGAGAATGACAGAGGGCGCAAGAGAGAGATAGAGAAAGAATTAATAAGGGAGGGAGGCAAGGAGTGTTCATGATAGAGGGAAAGTGAGTGAGTGCGAAAGAGAGAGGGAGGGAAGGTAGAGAGAGCAAGAGAGAGGGAGAGAGCTCAACAGGGAGGGGAAGAGAGAGCATGAGGGAGGGAGTGAGGAGTGAGAGAGAGTGTGAGAGAATGAGTGAACAAGAGGGATGGGGGTGGAGAGAGAGAAAGGGTGGGAAAGATGTATAGAGAAATCATGAATTCATGAGAGAGAG
>NW_018165523.1:22736-28245 GCF_001263595.1 Phalaenopsis equestris
GAGGGAGAGAGGAGAGAGATCAGTAAGAAAGAGAGAGGTAGGAGGGAAGAGATAGAAATGGTAGTGAGGCAGAGGGATAAAGAAAGAGAGAATGTGAGTGAGAGAGAAAAATGAAGCTAAGTGAGAGAGTGTGAGAGAGAGAAAGGGGAGGGAGAAAAAGAAGAGTGAGAGGGACAGAGAGATGAATTGTGGTAGAAATAAAGGGACAAAGAGTGAGAAAAGATGAAAGAGAGAGAGAGGGAGGGCTAGAGAGAGGGGTATAAAGAATAAGGATGGGAAGGAAGTATAAAAAGTGAGAGAGTAAGATGCTAAGGACAGAGAAGAAAAATGGAAAAGAGAGAAGAGATAGAAAGAATAAGCGAGAGTGTGAGAGAGTGAGAGAGAACATAGAGTGGAAGATAGATAGAGGGTAGGAAACGAGGAAGAGAGAGAAAGGATGGGAGATAGATGGCTTGAGAGAGGTAGAGAGAGGCAAGGAGAGAGGGAGAGAGAGGGTGATAGAGAGAGAAAATATGATGGAGAGCAAGACAAAGGAGGAAGTAAGAAGAGAGATAGGTCAATAAAGAACGTGAGCAAAAGAAGGAAATAGAAATAGAGAGCAAGAAAGAGATAAAGGAGAAAGAGATAAAGGAGATAAAGGGACAACAAAAGAGAGGGAGAAGAGAGAAAAAAAGGGGAATGAAGGAGAAGAGAGAAGAATGAAGAAAGGAGAGAAGAAGCAAGGGAGGGAGGGAGAATAGAGAAAGAGGAGGAGAGGGAGAGGGAGGTTGAGAAGGAAATAATATGACAAAGGAGAGAGAGAGAGATCATGGGAGAGAGCAAGAAAAAGAAGGGGGATAGAAAAAAGATCAAGAGAGATAGAAGAGAGATAGATAAAGAAGATAAAGAGAGGGATAGAAGGTGAGATAGATAAAGATAGAGGGTGAAAGGGGTGGAGGGAAAGAAAGAAAAAGGATAGTGAGAAAGGATAAACAAAGTGATGAAATTAGAAAGAAAAAGATATGTGGAGGGATAGAGAGTGAGAAAGTGATAGAGAGAGGCGAATAGTGGGGGAGTGAGGAGGGAAACTGAGAGATAAGAAAGAGATAGAGAGAGTATGAGATAGGTAGATAGTGGGTGAGAAAAACTTAGAGAGTACAAGCCAAAGTGGGAGAGAGAAAGTGAGATAGTGAGTCACTGTGAGATTGTAGCAGAGAGAGGGAGGAGAGTATGATCATAGAGATAAATTTGGAGAAAAAGAGAGCAAGATTGTGAGAGAGAGAAGAAATCTAATATGGGGGGGGGAGAGAGTAGAGAGAGAAGAGCTAGTTAAAAAAAGAGGGACCTTAAAAATAGATTGAGATGGAGGGAGGATGGGATTGAGGTGGAGAGAGAATGAGGAAAAAAAAGAAATGAAAGATATTGAATAAAGATACAGAGAATGAGAACTACAACATGAGAGAGGGGGACAGAGGTGAGCAAGGGAGTGTTGAAGAGAAAGCTAGAGAGAGAGCAAGTGTAAGACAAAGTGCCAGAGAGAGGTAGAGTGCTAGAAGGAGTTAGGGATAAATATAAGGGAGAGCGAGAGGGAATGGAAGAAGGCTATGGATGGAGAAAAAGATAGAGAGTGGGAGAGAGGGAATGTGAGAGAGAGAGAGAGAGACAAAATTAAAGGGATAGAAACAGATAAAGCGAGAATGAGAAAGATAGAGTGAGAGAGATAGAGTGAGTGAGATGGAGAGAGAAGAGAGAGAACAATTGAGAGATGAAAAGAGGGAGGGGAGAGGAAGAGTGAGAGGTGCTAATATTTAGAATATTATTGAGCTAAGATTGCTAGTTCCTTCAACTAGAGAGAGAGTGAGAGAAGTGAGAAAAAGAGAAAGCAAGAGAATGAAGGGAAACAGAGTGGGAGAAGAGAAAAATAGAGTGAAAGAGAGAGGTGAGGAAGGGAGAGAGACAGAGTAGGGGAGAGAATAGAGAGAGAGTAAGGGTGGGAGGGATGGAGGATGGAAGAGATGAAGAGTGCAAGTTAGAGAGAGAGAGAGGGGGAAGAAGCAAGAGAAAGCAAGAGAGGGAGAGTGACTGCAAGATAACGAGTGAGGGAGTGTGAGAGAGAAAGACAAGGATGGGGGCAGAAAGAGCAAAAAAAATAGATATATTAAGAAATATTGTGAGAGAGATGGATAGAGAGAAGTATGAGAGTGGGAGAGAGATTGCGAGAGGAATAGGGAGAGGGATAGAGGGAGGGAGGGAGGGATACAAGGAGGCAAAGAGAGAAGGAGATAGAGAGGAAGTTAGAGAGAGTTAGATAGACAAAGTGAGGGGGAATGAGAAAGAAAGAATGGGATAAAAAGAGAGGAAGAAAGACAAAGGGATCAGGAGAGATAGTATAAATAGTGAGTGACATTAGCGAGTGAGAGAAAGAGAGGAAGAGTAAGAGAGATATAAGGCGAGACAAAGAGAGAAAGAAAGAGAGGGAGGGAAAGCGCTTGTGTGTGAGAGAGAGAGAGGTAGAGGGAGGAAAGAGAGCAAGCAAGAGGGTGGGAGAGAAAGAAATAGAAAGGATTGTGAGTAGGAGAGACAAAGAGATAGAGCGAGTGAGGGGAAAGAAAGGGAGAACATATTTTCTTACTCTCTTCCTCCCGCTCTATCTCTTTCTCTCTCACACTCTCTTTATCCCTATCGCTTTCTATCTCACATATCCGCTCTATCTATCTCTCTAACTTTCTATCCCACTCCCTCCCTCTCTTTTGTTTTCTCTTTCCTGCCTTCCTCTATCTCTCTCTCTCTCCACATTTCTCTAGGACTCACTCCCTTCATCCCTCCCTCAATTATTTCTCTTCTCTATTGTACCCTATGTCTTCTTTCTCTATCCCGCTCTTTCTTTCTCTTACATCATTTTATTTTCTTTCTATAAGTCTCTCGTTGTTTCTCTCCCATTATCGCTCCTTGTCTCTTCAATTCACATTCACTCTTACTCCCTCACTCTCCTACTCTCTTTTTATCATTTAATGTTAAATTTCTCTATCTCTTACTCTCCTGTTCTCTATTCTGTTGCTCTCTCCTATTTCTCTTGCTCCTTTCACTCTTTCTATCCATTTATCCAACACTCTCTCTTTCTCTCTCTCCCACTTCACATTCTCTTCCCTCACTCTCTTCTATCTCTATTTATCTATCTCTTTCTCTCCCTCTCTCGCACGCACTCGCTCTTCAATACCTCTAACATCTTCCTTCTATCTCTCTCTTTCATAATCTCCCCCTTTTTGCTCTCTCTCTCTCTCTCACTGTTTATTCTATCTTGCTTTCTTTTTCTCTTGCACTTTCTATCTCTCTTGTTCTTTCTTTTGTTGCACTTTGTTATCGCTCTTTGGTTTTTGTCTCCTGTTATTCCACACAGTTTTTCTATCACTCTCTCTATTTCTCTCTCTCTTTCTCTCTTTCTCCGTTCTCTCACTCTTTTTATTTCTCTCCCTTCCTCCCTCTCCCCCTCTCCATCTCTATCTCTCTCTAACTTCCCTCTTTATCTTCTCTCTCACTCACAGTGCACAAACACACACACTCTCTCTCACTATAACTCCCACTTTCGCTCTACCTTTTTCCTATCCATCTTCCTTCCTTTCTTATTCTCTCTCTCTCGCTCGTACACTCTCTTCTCTTTATATTTCTCTCTCTCCCTTTATTGCTCCTCTATATTGAATTTTACTTTGACTGTTACCCTCTCTCTCTCTCTTTCTCTTTCTCACTCACTATTCTGCCTCTGTTTCTCTCTTGTTGTTCCTTCCTCTCTCTAATCTTTCTCGCTCCCCATATCTCTCTCAATTTCTCATTCTCTTGCTTTCTCTTCTAACACTCTCACTTCTTTCTCTCTTTGTTTACTCTTTCTCTTTCCTTATCGCCCACTCTCTTTTTCTCACCCTTGACTCTATCTTTGTTTTGCTCTCTTCTTTCCCTCCCCTTACCACACACTCTCTCTCACTATTTCTCACTTTCTCTTATGCTTCTTTTTACCACCTTTTCCCTCCCTATTTCCCCTCCCTATTTCACTCCCTCCTTCTCTCACACACACATCTTTATCTCTCTTTCTCACACACTCTCTCTAACCCTCTCGTCCCTCACTCTCTCTTTTATTTCTATTTCTCTCTTGTTCTATCTTTCTTGCCCCTCTCTATCACTCATAATAGAGATGATTGAGACAACATGTGGGATGGAAAGGATTTGAGATAGAGAATAATGAGAGAGAGAGGGTGTGTGATGAAGAGAGAAAGATTGGAGAGAGATACAAGAGAGAGAGGGAAAGTGAGAGTAAATGGAGAGTTGGTAGAGATTTATAGAAAAAGAGAAAGGGTCAGTGAATAGAGAGTGATCGTGGAGTGAGAGGGAAAGCGTGAGAAGAGAGCCAGAGAGTGATATAGAAAGAGATAAGAGAGAGATAAAGAGGGAGAGGGAGTGAAAAAAGGAGAGGCAGAGAGAGAGAGGGAGGGAGACTAAGAAAGGAAGAGAGGGGAAGACAGAGAGGGGGAGAAAGTGTGGGTGTGAGAGGGGTAGAAAATGATAGAAAGAGATAGAGTGAGTGAGAGGGTCAAAGCAAGAGAGTGTGAGAACGATGGAGAGAAAGGAAGAGAGTGGGAGTAGGTAAGGTGAGAGAGAGAGCAATAAGGATAGGGTGGGAGTGCAAAAGAGAGCAAGAGATAGAGGGAGATATATCAAAAGAGTGAGGGAGGCATGGGGAGATGAATCAAGAGAGATTGAGAAACGAGAGTTAGAGAGATAAATAAGATGGCAGGAGATAAGTATACATAGTGGGAGGGAGAGTGAAGGAAAGAGAGAAAGTGTGTGAGAATGAGCGAAGAAAGAGAGAGAGTGGGTGATTAAGAAGAAAGAGCAAGGGTAGAAGAGATTGAGAGAGGTGGAGAGAGTTAAGGATAAGGAGAGAGTAAGGCGCAAAAAAGAGGAAAAGAGAAGAGCAACAAATAGATAGAGAGAGTGAGAGGTAAGAGAGGGAGGCGAGAGAGAATGAGACTGACTTGAATAGAGTGAGACAACTAGATTAATGTAGTTTGAGAGAGAGGGTAAGAGGAAAAGGAGAGTGTGGGAGAAAAGAGAAAAGGAGGGAGAATCTATGAGAAGATTGAGAGAATATTGAGAGGCAAAGAAAGGGGGAGAGAGAGAGAGCAAGAGAAAGAGAGTAATAAAGAGCGAGTGTGAGAAAGATGGGGAGAGTGGCATAGGGCTAGCGATAGAATGGAAAGAAAACGAAGATTGAGCTTAGAATGGAAAGAAAACGAAGATTGAGCTTAGAATGGAAAGAAAACGAAGATTGAGCTTAGAATGGAAAGAAAACGAAGATTGAGCTAGAAAAGAAGGAAGAAATAGTGAGAGAGATGAGAGAGAGAAAGAGGGAGAGAGCCAGAGAGAGTGAGAAAAAAAATAGTGAGAGGGAGGAAGAGCTAGAGAGAGAGTGAGAAAACAAGAGAGAAAGAGAGATGAAGAGAAGGAGAGAGAAGGAGAGGAATGGTGAGAGAGGTAGAAA
>NW_018165523.1:28379-29268 GCF_001263595.1 Phalaenopsis equestris
GGAAAGAGGGTGAGAGAATGGTTTAGGGGATGAGAAAGGGAGAGATACGACGACCAAGAGGGAGAGTGAGAATCAGAAGGATATGAGCACAATAAATAGATTGACGGAGAGAGGAAAGATAGTGAGAGAAGAGAGAGTAAGAGGGAGTGAGAGAGGGAGGGGATAGAAGAGCGAGGGAGAGAAAATAGTGAATTGAGAGATAGTAAGAGAAATAAAGAAGGATATGGAGAGATATGATATGGAGAGAAAGAGAGATAAAGAGAGGGAGAACAAAACTGAGAGAAGAGAGAATGACATAAGAGGGTGAGAGAGAGAAAGAGTAATGAAAAGAGAGATTCAAAGAGCACGGGAGGCATAGAGAAAAGAGAAAGGGATAGTGTAAGAGGGAGGGAAAGAAGGACTAAGGGAGATATGGAGAGAGAAAGAAAGAAAAAAAGAGAGAGAATGAGACATAAAAAGGGAGGGAGGGCGAGAGGGAGAGAGGGGTAGAAAGAGTGGGGTATATAGGGAAGGAGAGGGACAAAGGGAGAGGGAGAGGGAGAGAGGGTGGGTGGAATGGGAAGAGTGAAGAAAATGGGAAGAGTGAGAGGATAAATAGAGAGTGCAATGAAGAAAGAGAGTGAGTGAGAGAAAACAAGAGCGGGAGCAAAAGAAAAAGGAAGATAGATAGAGGGAGAGCAAGAGAAAAATAAATAGAGAGAGATTACAAAAGAGAGTGAGAGAAAGAACCTGAGAGAGATAGGAGCGATAAAAACAAAGGAAGAGAGAGGGAGTGATAGAGAGAGAAAGATTAAGAGAGGGAGGGTGAGAAAGATTGTGTGAGATATAAAACAAGAGTGTGTGAGAGATATTGAGCAACAAATAGAGTAAGAGAGAAGAGAGATAGAAG
>NW_018165523.1:29333-40265 GCF_001263595.1 Phalaenopsis equestris
TAAGAGAGAAGGAAAAAAGGATGGAAGGAGGGAGAGAGAAAGAGAGAGCAACAAATAGGAAGATAGAGGGAGAGTAAGAGAGAGGGAGATATAGATAGTGACGAAAAGAGAGTGAGGAGGCCTAACAATAATAGTGAGATAATGTGGAAGTGAAAATGGGGGTGACAAAGAAAGAGAGTGTAGTAGAAAGGTGAAGAGATTAAAAATGAGTGCGAATGATGTAGAGCAAGAAAAAAATGGTAAGAGAGGGAATATAGATATTGTGAGAGAGAAAAAAAGAAAGGAAGGATGGAGGGAGGGAGGGATGGAAATAGAAAAGTGTCAGCTAGAGAGAAGTACATAATGAGAGAGGAAAGAGGGAGGGCGAGATGGATAGTTGAGAAAGAGGTGGGATAAGGGGGATAGAGAGGATGTTAGTGCAAGAGATATAATAAAGGAGAGAAAGAGCACAAGAAACAAAAAAGAGAGAGAACTGAGAGCAAGAGAGGTAGACGAAGAGAAGGAGGTAAGGTGAGAGAGGGAGAGAGTGACAGAAAGGAACATGATAGAGAGATTTTAGAGAGAGGAGATTGAGGGAGAGAGTGTGAGATAGTGATATAGAGAGGGGGTTGAGAGGGAGAGAGTGGGAGACAAAGAAAGAGGTAGGGAACGATCCAATGACTATGGGTTGAGTAGTATTCGTTGATCAACTCCAGCCTCCCTAAAACAGCAGGATAATTCATGAAAGGTAGGCATGAAGACGCGAGCTTGACTTGTTAGGAATTCTCCATCTGGTGCGGACCACGGTCTTAATTCAAGATTTCTCAAGGTCCTTGGACACTCTCAACTCATTTCAGAATGATTTGAAAATAAAATCTGAACCTCTGTCCATGAACAGCCTAACTAAGGACAAAGGTAACGCAACGTTTGGCTTGGGAAGAGCTCAAAAGGCTTTGAAATAATCCAATCAAGAAAAATAATATCTATCTCTAGAGTGAAAGAGATATTCTAGCCATCCTTTCTACCCAGGTATGGATCTCGACAAGGTTTGCTACGCACCTCTATGGAATTGAATCCTACCACTTGGAAATGTGAGGTCGGTTGGTCTCGAAAAGAGAGCAGGTCTCTTGTAGCCGGTCCATCTTTCCCTGGAAGACTCGGTAGAAAGCTAGCATTAGGTCTAAAAGAGAGTTGACCGGAACCCAATCTCTGGCATCGTTCTTCATGATTGTCAAGTAGCAAAGAAAAAGAAGATGTGAACTTAGTAGTAGGAATTGGGTATAGAGCTCCTTTCCTTGCCTTTAGCCCAGGACCCGACCCGTATATTTAAGAACATTTCATTCAAACAGGAGGATGAACGAGACTCTATTGGTTTCATCGCCCCCTCCTAATGCAGATCGAACAACAAATCTTGCTGAATTCTCTGGTTATGATACTAACAAGAGTCCTATTCTTCTGCTCTCGATCCTACCTTTCACAACTCACTATACCGATACCATAGGTTCCGATACCCATCGAAGATGACACTAAAGATGAGGACAAAGATTGGATAAGATTCCATCTAGTAGCTGTCATCCATTAGTTGGTAGGTTGGGCTTCACATTGAGGGCAGAGCCATACTGGAGGAGCTGCAAATCCGATTTCAGGAGCCTCCTTCTTACTTCTGAAGGGAAACAGAAGAATTCCAATTTATTTTGGACTATCAAGACCTGAGGTTCTTGGATTGAGATATGCTAATTGAGCAGAACTCTATAGTGACGACAGGTCATAACGGTCATAACTGACGACAGGTCATAACGGTAAGAAGAGAAAGTCACAAAAAAGGTCCTTATCATACTCAAAAGAAAAAAGAGAAACTAGCAAGCTAGCCCTTAGAATTTATATGCTTCTCTGCTAAAGAGCAAAAATGCTCTGATGCAAACTATCACTCAACCACCTTAACAAACTCAAAATTTGTATCGTACACAATGCGAAAACAAGGTGAGGGTAATCCCGTCTTCTATATTCTCAGAAGGCAGCCAACATAACCTAAAGAGGGCAGATTGGTATGCCAAAGCCAAAATACGAGGTATTGTCATTCAAACAAAATTGATAGGAGGAGAAATTTCTGCGATAAGTATAGATAAAGCAGAAGAAATCCTTTATGGGACAAACTCAGTCCAGGTCAAACAGTCTTCCTGTAACCCCGAAGGGTACATTGCTCACTCAGTGTGTACTCTAAAAAAGATATAGACTAGAGTATAGAAGAGTGGGGAGCAGGAGAATCATACTACAGAAGGCCGTTGTGTGAAGTTCTTTCTCTTTGAAGAATCATACTATAGATAGAGTAAGCAGAAAGAGGCTGGGAGAGTCATTGAGCAAGATCGTAGGAGGGAGAGAGAGAGAGAGAGAGTGAGAGAGAGAGAGATTGGTAGAGATCAAGATAATGGAAAAGAGATGAACGAGAGAGAGAAAAAAAAGGTCTGCAATGTAACTCTACGTTGTGAAGTCTTGATGTAATATTTTCTCATATTTAAGAGCCTCAATTTGCAAAAGTGGGAGAGAGAAATAGAGAGAAAGAGAGAGAGAATGAGGGTGAGAGCAATAGTGTGGGAGAGAGCAAAAGAGAAGAGTAAGAGTGTTAGAGAGAATGAAATAGATAAAGGAACATAGAGAAGATAGTGTGAGAAAGGTGAGAGAAAGGGAGATAGAGAGATAGAGGGAAAGCGAGCGAGAGAGAGGGAGGGAGGGAGAAAGAGGGAGTTAGAGAGAGAAAGAGTGAGAGAAAGACTGAAAGGGAGAGATTGTGGGGGGAGAGAGAGATAAAGGGAGAGGAAGTGAGGGAGAAGGAGAGAGGGATAAAGAGAGAGAAAGAGGAAGTAGAGAGATAAGAGTTTGAGAGAGAGAGAGTGAGAGAAGAGAGTAGAGTAAGAGTAGAAAGAGCGGAAGATAAATAAAAAGAGAGTTATTTAAAGAGAGGATGAGATAGTAAAAAAGATGGAGAGAGAGAGAGATGGTAAGGTAGTGAAGACAAGAGAGATCGAGAGAAGCAAGAAATTGAGAAAGAGAGGGAGGAGAGAGAAAGGGAGAGGGAGAGATAGTGTGCGAGGGAGAGACAGAGATAGAGGATGAGAGGAGGGTGTAGAGGGAGAGAGAAGATTGTGATAGAAAAATATGAGGGAGAAGAGAGAGTAAAATAGTCTAAGCAAATGAGACAGACAAAATAAAGAAGAGAGAATAATATAGAAAGAGAATGAGAGAACGAGAGAGCAAGATAGAACCTTTGAGAAAGAGAGAATAAGAAATTGAGAGAGAGCAAGGAAAAGGATAAAGGTAGAGAATGGAGGGTAGAGAGCGCAGGGGAGAGATAAGTTATGAGAGAGGATGACATAGAGAGGGAGAGAGAAAGAAGAGCATGAGAGTGAGCTAGAGAGAAGAGAGAGCAAGAGCAAGAGCAAGAGATAAAGTGTGAGTGAAAGGGTAAGAGTGTAAGAAAGAGGTGGGGGAGAGGAGAGTGAAAGAGCAGCGGAGAAAGTTGGTGAAGCAAGAAGAGAAAGTAAGAGAAAGAATGAGATGATGAGTGAGAGAGATAGTGAGATAAAGATATAAAGCATAGCGAGTGAGCGAGAGAAAAAGATAGTAAGAGGGAGAGTGCAAGAAAGTGATTGTGAGTGATATTTGAAGCGAGAGAGCAAGTTGGAGTGAGCAGGTAAGATAGATAATAGTAAGAAAGAGTGAGAGAGAGAGAGACAAGCAAGTGTGGAAGATAAACATGGAAGTGATTATCTCTCCCTCCCTTCCATTCTCTCTTCCTCCCTTTCTTTCTCTCACTTAATCTCATTCCCCTTCTATCACTTTTTCACCCCTCACTTTTTGTCTCAGTTTTGTCACATTATCTTTAACTTTTCTTCTCTCTCTCCCACTATCGCACACTCTCGTTTGTCGCTATCTTCACTCATTTCTCTAGCACTCCCATCAATCTCTATGTTTCTTACCCTTTCTTGATCTTGATCCCTTCGTCTATCTCTCATATAGATGAGAGATGGACAAGCAAGTGAGGAAGATAAACAAGGAAGTAAGTAAACAAGGAAGTGATTATCTCTCCCTCCCTTCCTTTCTCTCTTCCTCCCATTCTTTCTCTCAGTCAATCTCTTTCCCCTTCTATCACTCTTTCACCCCTCACTTTCTGACTCGCTTTTATCACTTTATCTTTAACATTTCTTCTCTCTCTCCCACTATCACACACTCTCATTTGTCGCTATCTTCACTCATTTCTCTAGCACTCCCATCAATCTCTATGTTTCTTACCCTTTCTAGCTCTTGATCCCTTCGTCTATCTCTCATCTATATGTCTCTCTCTTCTTCTCTCTAACCATCTCTTGGCCTCCTATTTCTCCCTTTCTCTCTTTTCTTATGTTCTATCTCTCTCCTTCTCTCTCCAATTTTCTCAATCATGCCTTCCATCTCACCTTCACTCCCTCCATCTCTCTCCTTCTATTTTGTCCTGTTTAACTCTCCTTCTCTTTCTCGCTCTCTCTCTCCCCATCTCTCTTATCACCTCTCTCTCTCCTTTCATCTCTCTCACTCTCTCTTTATATATTCTCTCATTTAATTCATCCTCACTCTGTTTTGAGCTCTCCCTCTTTCTAACCACACACTCTCTCTTTCTTTCCCTCTATCTGATTCTCTATATGTCCCTCCTCTCTCTCTCTCTCTCTCTCTCTCTCTCTCTCTCTCTTTATCTCTCCTCTTGCCTTCCTCCCCCTTATCCCTAATATATCTCTCCTCCCACTTTATTTCTTGCTTGCTCCATCTCACCCTTGCATCTCTATCTCTCCCTCACTCTCCTGCCCTATCTACAATATCACTCTTGTTCTTACACACACTCTCTCTCTTCTCACTCTTTAAATCTCCTCGCCCCTCTCTCTTGATCTCTCTTTCTCTCTACTATCTCTCATTCTCCCTTCCACCTTTCCTTTCTCTTTCAACCTCTCTGCAATCTTTCTTTATTTCTCTTTCTCCTCTCTCTCTCACATTCTCTATTTATCTCACCCTCCCTCTCCATTCTCTCTCTTTCTCCTCATCCCTTCCACTCTCCTATTTTTTCTTCTCTTCTCCCTTGGTCGCTCTCTCCTTTGGTCGCTCTCTCCCTATCACTCTCATTCACTCTTCGGCACTTCTCTATCTCTCTTGCTCTTGCTCTTTTACTTTCTTTCTCTCTATCCCTAGTCGGCTCACCATCTTCTCTCCATTTTATATTTTGCCCTCCCTCTTTCTCTCTCTCTCTCTTCCCCCTTTCTCCTTTTCCCCCTCCATTCAATTGCTTACTCTTCTCTCTCCTTTTTATGCTTATACTCTCTCTTCGTCTCTCTTCTTCGCTTTTTCTTTTTCTCTCTCAAAAACTCTCACTCCCTCAATATTTCACTCCCACTCTCCATAACCCCTTCTCAATCTCAGTTTTGCACTCTTCGCCTCTCACACATCCTTTCTTTTTCTTATTTATATCTCTCTCTTTCTTTCTTTCCTTACCTCTCTCTTCCAACTCTCCAAGTCTCATTCTTGCCCATTTCCTCTCTCTCTCTTTCCCCTTGCTCTTCTTCTCCCACTCTCCCTCCTTCTTTACCTTTCTCATTCTATCTTTTTATGTTTCTCTTCCGTTTCTCTTCCCTCTGTCTCCTTCACTCCCTTTTTCTTTCTCTCACTCTTGCTCCTCTCTCTCTCATCTGCATCTAGCTATCTTTTTCTCTATATCCCTCACACTCTTACTCCACTTTTTCTCAATTTATCTCTCAATCTCTCTCACTATAATACTCCACAACTCTATATATATCTCCATCTCCCTCTCTTTCTCTCCCCTCCCTCTCCCTCACACTCCCTCTCCATCTCTCTCACCCTCTCTCTATCCCTCTATCTCTCTCCATTCCTTTCTCCCTCTTACTTATTCTCTCTATCTCTTTCTATATATCTATCACGCTCTTTCTCCCTCCCTTTCTCTATCACATTCTAATTCTCACTCTCTTTATTTTTCTCCCTTTGTCTACCTCTATTACTCTCCCTCTCACTTTATCGCTCCCTCTCTCTCTATCTTGCTCTCTTACCCTCTCTCTATCTCCCTCTCTTTTATTAACACTCTTAGTCTCTTCTCTCATTCTTTATCACTCGCTCTCTATTAATTTCACTTCTTGCTCTATCTCTCTCTTCCCACTCCCACTCACTCTCTCTTTCTCTATCTCCTATCCCTACCCCACTCTAATGCCATACACACCTCCAAAACCTCCCAACACCTCTCTCCCTTTCCTCTCTTCCTATCTTTGTTCATTTCTCTCTCTCTCTCTTCCCATCTCACCCTCTCTTTAACTCTCTCCTTTTTGCTTCCTATCTTCACTCATTCGTCTCTATCTGCCCTCTCATCATCTCTTTAACTCTCTCTCCCTCTCCCTCTCTTGTTTACTCTAACTTTCCCTCCCTTATCTCCCTCATTCTCTCAATCATTCTTTCCTCTATCTCTCTTTTGCTTTCTTTATTCTCTCTCTCTTCTCCCTCTCACTATTTCTCTTTCTTGCTCTATCACTCTCTCTCCCAACATCTCGTTTTCTCTTTTCCTACTATCTCTTCTTTCCTCTCTTTCACTCTGTCTCATTCTCTCTCTCATTATCTTCATCTCTCTCTCACTATCTCTCTTGGTTGCTTGCATTATCCTTTCCCCTGCACTCTCTCTCACTCATTCTTTATCTATCTCACTTTTTATGTCTCTCTCTCTCTCACACACACACACTTGTTTTTCCACTCACCCACTCTCCATCCCTTTATTTGGATACCTCTCATATTCACCTTTCTTTATTTTTTTAATTTTTACCGAGCTCTTTTTTCTTTTCTTCTCTTGCTCACCATTACATTCTCTCTCCCACTCACTCTCTCTCACTCTCTTCCAACTCTCCCCACCTTCTCTCTATTCTATCACACCCTCATTTGTTCCCTCTCTTCCTCTCTCTCTTAAGCTCTCTACTTTACGGTCCTCTCACCTTCTCTCTTCCTCACCTTATATTTTTCTTTTACTTCCCTCTATATTGTTCATATTTCTCTCATGCACCCATTCCACCCTCTATCTCTCTAGTGCTCTATCTTTCTCCTTCATACAATAGCTTCCACTGTCGATCTCTATCACTCTCATGCTCCCTCAACATTGTTCTCACCTTCTCTCTTCTATTTCTATAACTTTCTCTAATAGTTTTCCCTCTCTCTCTCTCTCCATATCTCTTTATCTTTCTCCCTCCAAATCCTTTCTGTGCTCTATTTCTCTTGTTATTTATCCCTTCTTGTTATTTATCCCTCTCTACTCTTGTTATTTATCCCTCTCTATTCTAATCTCACACTTTCTCCATCCCAATTCTCTCTCTTCTTTGCCTCTTCCCCTTTCATGCCCTCTCCTCATGCCCTCTCCCTCACTTTCTCGATCACTCTCTTCCTCTCTCACTATCACTCGCTCCCTCCCTCACTCTCTGACTTCTACTTTCTTTTGCTATATCTATCGATCTTCATCCCTCTCTCTTCCGTTCCCTACTTTTTCGCCTCACTCTCCCTCTATCCACCTTTAATTCCATCTATTTTACTCTCTCTTCTCTCTCATTTTTATCTCTCTCCTAACCAACTCTTTCTCTTTAGTTCATCTTTTTATCTTTACACCCTCCTCTCATCTATCTCTTCATCTATCCCTCACACACTCTCTCTCCCTCTCCATTTCTTTCTCTCTCCTTCCTCCCTTCCTCAATTTCTCTCTTCTCTCGATCTCTATTCTCTTCACTCCTTCACAATCTCTCTCTTCATCTCTTTTACTTTCTCATCGTCTCTCTAACTCACTTTCATTTATTATTTCTCTCTTGCTCTTTAAATCTCTTGCTCCCCTTGCTCCCCTCTTACACCTCGCCTTCCTTCCTCTCTCTCTCTCCCTTTATCCCTCTCTCCTCCCACACTCCCTCCCTCTCACTCTTTCTCCCACTTTGTTTCTCTTTTCACCTCCCTCTTCCTCCCTCCCTCCCACTTTCTCACTCGCTTGCCCTCTATCCCTCTATTTCCCTTTCTCTCACCTTTCTCAAATAATCTTCTCTAAGTCGCTTTATCTCTTTTACTCTCACTATATCTATTGCTCGTTTCTTTCGCTCTCTCCCACTCTTTTGCTTTCACCCTCATTCTCTCTCCTCTTTCTCTCTCTCCCTACCTTTTTCTAACTCCTCTCCCCCTCACACCTGCCCTCCATCTCAATTTGTTCCTAAGATTCCTTTCTTCTCTCTCACCCCATCTCTTTTCCATAATCTCGATCTTTATCAATCTCCCTCTCTCGCTCTCTCCTACGAGCTTGCCCTATCACTCTCCCTCACTTTTTTTTTTCTCTTTCTCTTATATTATAATTTCTCTCTTTTTCCCCTTCTCTCCCTCTCATTTCTACTCATCTCTTACTCTATCTGCTTCTTTCTTTATCTCTTACTTTTTGTCATCTCTCTCCCTCTCTGCCCCCTTTCTATATCAGTCTCTCCCTCTGTCTCCTCTCTCTCTAATCTCCTTATCATGTTTCTTTCTTTCACTCCTTCCCTCTCTTCCTCTATCTCACTTGCTCTCAATTCTCTCTATTTTTTTCTTGTGCTCTCTCCCTTTTCTTATATCTCTTGCACTATCATCCTAATCCTTGTTCTTTCTCAACTCTCCATCCCTCACTCCCTATTTCCTCTCACATTTTTTCTCTCTCTAGCTTGAACTTTTATATTTTTGTCCCTCTCTGCAGCCTCCTTCCCTCCTTTCTTTCTTTTATAATATCTCTATTTTTTCTCTCAATACTTTTCTCTTGCTTTACATCCTTCATGCTCTCTCTTAATCCCTTCACCCTTCTACTGCACTCTCTTTCTCTCTCTCCGTCACTCCCATTCTCAGTCCCAATTTATCTCTCTACCTCTGTTAGTCCTCCTCTATCTCTATCTCTCTCTATCTTACTCTCCCTCTATCTTCCTATATGTTGCTCTCTCTTTCTCTCCACCTCCTTCCCTCTTTTCCTTCGATCTCCTTTTCTTTACTCTCTCTATTCTCTCATCTCTTCATCTTTCTCCCCCACTCTTCCTACTCTTCCTCTTACTCTCCCTCTCATTCTCATGCTCTATCTCCCTCACACCCTCTGGTTTTATCTCTCAATCAATCTCTCTTGCCTTTCCTTCCTCACTCTTTGTCTCTCTATCACTCCCTCTCTCATGTTCTTTCTCTCACTCTCTATTGTAATCTCTCTCCCTTATTTCTCTCTCGCTCGCCCTCTATCCTCCTCTCACATTCACTCCCTCTCTTGTTTTCCTTCACTCCTTCTTTGTCCTGCTCGCACTCTGTAGTTCTCCTCTCACTCTTCCCTTTTTCTTATCACTTCCCATCCCTCCCCCTTCTCTCTCTCTCTTTGTCCCTCTCCTTCCCACTCTACCCCACTCTTTCTACCCCTTCTCCCCCGCTTCCCCTAACTACCTCCCTCCCATATGTCACTTTCTCTCTCCCTCCCTCTCTAACTCAATCCGTCCTTTTTTTTCTCCCCCTACCTTGCTCTTATTATCCTCCTCTCACTTTTTCTCACCCTCTTATGTTGTTCTCTCTTCTCTCAATTTCGTTCTCCCTCTCTTCATCTCTCATTCTCTATATATCCTTCCTTATTTCTCTTACTCTCTCTCCCTTCATCATTTTCTTTCCCTCACTCTTCCTCCTCCTCCCTCTCTCACTCCCTCTTACTTTGTCTTTTCTTGCTATTTTTCCTCTCTGTTTATCTCTTTATTTTGTTCATATCTTTCTTATTTTTACTCTCTCTAGCTCTTGTTATCTCTCCCTTTCTCACTCACAATACCATTCTTTCACCTTTTCTTCCCTATCACAAACTCTTACTCCTCTCGCTCTCTCTCCCTTGCTCTCTCCTCCCTCTCTTCCTTGCTCTCTTTCTCTCCCCCTTAATTGTTTTTTCATTCTCTGTCACTCCTCCCTCTCTTTATCAGTCTTGATCTCCCTCCCATCTCTCTATTCTCACTCTCTCCCCCTCTCCACCTCTCTATTAGTCCCTCTCCCTACCTTCTCTTTCTACCTCTCTCACCATTCCTCTCTATCTCTCTATGCTTCTCTTCAACTCTTCTTCTCTCTTGCGTTCTCACTCACCCTCTAGCTTTACCTCCCACTCACTCCCACTCTCTTCCCCCTCACTATTTTTTATCACACTCTCTAGCACTCCCTCTTTCTCTCTCTCGTCTCTCTCAATATTTCTTCCTCCTTTTCTAGCTCAATCACATTTTTCTCTCCTTTCTCTCTCTAGTTCTCTCTCTCTCCCCCCACTCTCCCATCTTTCTCACTCTCTCTCCATATTGCTCTTTTTTTCTCTTCTTCTCTCTTTCTCTCTCCCTTTTTTCCTATCCATATTTCTCTCTCTCAATCTTCTCACAGATTCTCTCTACTTTTCTCTCATGAACTCCTTTTCCTCTCTCCCTCTCTCTCAGTCTACATCAACTTAATTATCTCTCTCTATTCATGTCACTCTCATTGTCTCTCTCCTCCCTCTCTTACCTCTCACTCTCTCTCTATCTCTCTGTTGCTCGTTCTCTCTTCTCTATCCCTCTCTCTCGCTCCTCACAACAAAAGAGAGGATGAGAGGGAAATATAGAGAAAAGAGAAAGGGAAGAAAGAGCAAGAGTCTGTGAGCGAGATAAGGAAGGAGAATAAGAAAATGAGTGAGAGAGAGAGAGATAGATTGGGAGAGGGAGGAGGGAGGGAAGTGAGAGAGAGAAGATAGAGTGAGAGAGTATTGAGATGTTTAAGTAGAGAAAGGGAAGGAGTAAAAGTGAGTGAAATTAAAGGGAGAGAGAGTGAGTGAGTGAGAAGGTAATGAAAAGTTAGAGATAAATAGACATAGAAGAAAGTACAAAGGAAGAGAGAGGAAGAGAGATGAAGTAAAAGAGAGAGCAAGAGAGGGAG
>NW_018165523.1:40340-42024 GCF_001263595.1 Phalaenopsis equestris
GGGAGTAGTGAGAGAGAAATAGAGAGAAAAGAGAGAGTGAAGGAAAGCAAGAGAGAGTGAGTATGAGGAAAAAAGGTAGGGAATGAAGAGTGTGAGGGAAAGAGGGAAGGAGAGAGGAAGTGTGTGATGATAGAGAGAGTGAGAGAGGGAGAATGGTGAGAGAGAAAGAGAGAGAAAGAGTGAGGGAGAGGTTAAGAGTGAGAGTAAAATTTAATAAAGAGAGGCAATAGAGGAAGAGAGAAAAAAATAGAAATAAGGGAGTGTAAGAGAAGAGAGATCAAGATAGCGGGAGAAGAAGAGAATGAGTGAGAAATGAGAGACAACTAAAGAGAGACAGTGAATAGAAAGGAAGGAAGTGTGGGATAGATAGAAAAGAGGAAGAGAGAAACTGAGAGAAAGAGAGAAAAATATATGAGATTGAGAGAGAGCGGAGAGAGCAAATTAGAAATAGTGAGTAGGAGAGAGTGAATGAGGCAGAGAGGGAGAGAGAAAGGAAAAATAGAGGGAGTGGACGAGGAAGAGAGAGAGATAGAGAAATAGTGAGAAAGAAATGAAGAACTAGTAAAGAAAGAGCAAGAGAGATTGAGAATGGGAGTTAAGGAGATTGAGAGAGAGAGGAAAGATAGTGTAAAGATGTTTGAGGTTGACAGAAAGAGAGGGAGCTAGAGGGAGGATGATCAAGAATGAAATTAAGGAAAAAAATAGAGGGAAGAGTGAAGAAAGAGATATCGAGAGGAAAAATAAAGAAAAGAGTGAAGAAATAATTAGAGAGAAAGATGAAGGGAGCAAGAGTGATAGTGAAATTGAGGAGATATAGAGAGAGGGGGATAGAAATAAAAGAAGGGAAGGTGGAAGAGAGAGCAAGAGAGAGTGAGAAAAATAACGAATGTGTTAAAGATATAGTGAGAGAGGGAGGAATGGGGGAAGGAGAGAAAAACAGAGTAAGGTGTGTGAGAGAAAGTGAGAAATAATTTGAGATAGATGAGAGAAGAGAGAGTGATTATGACAGAGGGGATATCTTGTGAGAGAGGAGAAAGCAATAAAGGGAGAAAAAAGGATACAACATAGTGAGACAGAGATTGAGAGAAGGAATAGGTGAAAAGAAAGACAAAGATTGAGGGAGGGAATAGGTGAAAAAAGAGATAGAAGGAAAGTAGTCAGAATGATTGAAGAGGGACATAAAGGGAGTTGAATGGGAGTGGGTGAGAGAGTGCAAGAGAGAAATAGAGTGAGAATGGAGAGTGAGGGAAGATAGAGCAAGAGTGCTTCAGTGAACAAGAAAGATAAATAGGGACAATAATAAAATGAGTAGATATAGAAAGATTGCAAAGGAGAAAGACAAAAAAAAGAGTAACAAAAAGAAATTTAAAGAGATAGCAAGATTGAGAAAGGTCTAGAGGGATAGGAGAGTGAGAGATGAGAGAAACTGAAGAGAGAGTAAGTGATAGAGAGAGAGGGTGAGAGTGAGAGTGATTAGAAAGAGTGACAGATTTTAGTGAGAGAAGGAATAAAGGGAGAGAAAAGGTGCTCGTGTGTGTGTTTGTAAGAAAAACATAGAGAGAGAGGAACGATAATGAGAGAGATAAATAGAGAGAGAGAGATGGATCCTAGAATGGTAGAACCAGAGAGGGAGTTATAGAGAGAGAAAGAGGGTTTGTGCAATGTGAGTGATAGAGGAGGTAGA
>NW_018165523.1:42299-73182 GCF_001263595.1 Phalaenopsis equestris
AAGAGAGAGGATGAGAGGGAAATATAGAGAAAAGAGAAAGTGAGGGAAGAAAGAGCAAGAGTCAGTGAGCGAGATAGGGAAGGAGAGCAAGAAAATGAGTGAGAGAAAGTGAGATAGATAGGGAGAGGGAGGGAGGGAAGTGAGAGAGAGCAGAAGATAGAGTGAGAGAGTATTGAGATTGTTAAGTAGAGAAAGGGAAGGAGTAAAAGTGAGTGAAATTAAAGAGAGAGAGAGTGTGTGAGAGTGAGAAGGAGAGAAAAAGTGAGAGAGAAATAGAGATAGAAGAAGTACGAAGGATAAGTGAGGAAGAGAGATGAAGTTAAAGAGAGAGCAAGAGAGTGAGCCAAAGAGAGAGGGAGCGAGGGAGTGAAAGAGATTTTTGAAAAGAGTGAGCAAAAGAGGAGAGATAGTGAGAGAGAAATAGAGAGAAAAGAGAGAGTGAAGGAAAGCAAGAGAGAGTGAGTATGAGGAAAAAAGGTAGGGAATGAAGAGTGTGAGGGAAAGAGGGAAGGAGAGAGGAAGTGTGTGATGATAGAGAGAGTGAGAGAGGGAGAATGGTGAGAGAGAAAGAGAGAGAAAGAGTGAGGGAGAGGTTAAGAGTGAGAGTAAAATTTAATAAAGAGAGGCAATAGAGGAAGAGAGAAAAAAATAGAAATAAGGGAGTGTAAGAGAAGAGAGATCAAGATAGCGGGAGAAGAAGAGAATGAGTGAGAAATGAGAGACAACTAAAGAGAGACAGTGAATAGAAAGGAAGGAAGTGTGGGATAGATAGAAAAGAGGAAGAGAGAAACTGAGAGAAAGAGAGAAAAATATATGAGATTGAGAGAGAGCGGAGAGAGCAAATTAGAAATAGTGAGTAGGAGAGAGTGAATGAGGCAGAGAGGGAGAGAGAAAGGAAAAATAGAGGGAGTGGACGAGGAAGAGAGAGAGATAGAGAAATAGTGAGAAAGAAATGAAGAACTAGTAAAGAAAGAGCAAGAGAGATTGAGAATGGGAGTTAAGGAGATTGAGAGAGAGAGGAAAGATAGTGTAAAGATGTTTGAGGTTGACAGAAAGAGAGGGAGCTAGAGGGAGGATGATCAAGAATGAAATTAAGGAAAAAAATAGAGGGAAGAGTGAAGAAAGAGATATCGAGAGGAAAAATAAAGAAAAGAGTGAAGAAATAATTAGAGAGAAAGATGAAGGGAGCAAGAGTGATAGTGAAATTGAGGAGATATAGAGAGAGGGGGATAGAAATAAAAGAAGGGAAGGTGGAAGAGAGAGCAAGAGAGAGTGAGAAAAATAACGAATGTGTTAAAGATATAGTGAGAGAGGGAGGAATGGGGGAAGGAGAGAAAAACAGAGTAAGGTGTGTGAGAGAAAGTGAGAAATAATTTGAGATAGATGAGAGAAGAGAGAGTGATTATGACAGAGGGGATATCTTGTGAGAGAGGAGAAAGCAATAAAGGGAGAAAAAAGGATACAACATAGTGAGACAGAGATTGAGAGAAGGAATAGGTGAAAAGAAAGACAAAGATTGAGGGAGGGAATAGGTGAAAAAAGAGATAGAAGGAAAGTAGTCAGAATGATTGAAGAGGGACATAAAGGGAGTTGAATGGGAGTGGGTGAGAGAGTGCAAGAGAGAAATAGAGTGAGAATGGAGAGTGAGGGAAGATAGAGCAAGAGTGCTTCAGTGAACAAGAAAGATAAATAGGGACAATAATAAAATGAGTAGATATAGAAAGATTGCAAAGGAGAAAGACAAAAAAAAGAGTAACAAAAAGAAATTTAAAGAGATAGCAAGATTGAGAAAGGTCTAGAGGGATAGGAGAGTGAGAGATGAGAGAAACTGAAGAGAGAGTAAGTGATAGAGAGAGAGGGTGAGAGTGAGAGTGATTAGAAAGAGTGACAGATTTTAGTGAGAGAAGGAATAAAGGGAGAGAAAAGGTGCTCGTGTGTGTGTTTGTAAGAAAAACATAGAGAGAGAGGAACGATAATGAGAGAGATAAATAGAGAGAGAGAGATGGATCCTAGAATGAAAGAGTGACAGATTTTAGTGAGAGAAGGAATAAAGGGAGAGAAAAGGTGCTCGTGTGTGTGTTTGTAAGAAAAACATAGAGGAGAGAAAGAGTGTTTGTGCAATGTGAGTGATAGAGGAGATAGAGAGGGAAGTGAGAGAGAAGGAGAGGGAGGGAGGGGAGAGAGAAATAAAGAGAGTGAGATAGTCAAGAAAGCGAGAAAGAGAGAGAAATAAATAGAGGGATAGTGAGACTGTGTGTGATGTGTGAGAGAAAATAAGAAACAATAAGAGAGATTAAATGTGGAGATATAGGAGTGGGGGCCATAAAAGCAAGAGCAAGTGAGAAAGTATGTGTGTAATAATAGGAGATAGAGAGTATGTAAAAAGAAAAAAAGATAGAAACTGCAAGAACTGCAAGAGAGGAAACTGCAAGAGAGCAAGAAAGTGGCATAGAACAGAGAGTGAAAGAGAGAACAAAAAGGGAGAGATTAAGAAGGAGATAGATAGATGAGGTGTGAGAGAGGCTGAAGAGAGAGAAAGGGAGCGAGAGAGGGAGAGAAAGAGAGTTAAATAGAGAAAGAAAGAGAGTAAGGGAAGGGGAAATAATATAGAGTGAGCGACAGAGAGAGAGAGGGAGGGAAAGTAAGAGAATGAGTGAGTGTAAGAGATAGAGCGACATGGAGAAATAAAGATGGAGGGAGAGGGATGAAGGGAGAAGAGAAGTGTGTGTGAGGGATAGAGAGAAATGGAGAAAAAGTGAGCAAGATATAGTGGGGGATAGAAAGAAAGAGCGAGAGGAGAGTGAAGAGAAAGCATAAGGAGGGAGAGAAAAAATGAGAATAGAGAAAAAGAGAAAGAGAGAGAGGGTAAGAATGAGTGGAATTGAAGAGAGAGAGAGAGTAAGGGAATTGGAGATGGAGAGAGAAAATGAGAGAGAGAAGTGAGAGTGAGAGAAGAGAGAATAGAGAGATGGTGCAATGAGAAGAATAGTGAAGAGAGAGAGAAGGAGAGAGTGCTAGATTGATGGATTAAAAGAGTAAAAGGAGCAAGAGAAATAGGAGAGAGCAACGAAAGAGAGTACGAGAGAATGAGAGATGGGGAAATTTAAAATAAAGTGACAAAGAGAGAGTAAGCGAGTGCGGGAGTAAGAGTGAAAGTGAATTTAAAGAGATAGGGAGCAATAAAGGGAGAGATGCAAAAAGAATATTATAGCTAGGAAATAAAGTGAGGGAAGAGAAAGAAAGAGCAGTATGGAAAGAGAAAGGTAGAGGGTGCAAGATAGAGATAGAGAATGAATTAAGAAGGCAGGGAGGCAAGGAGTGTTCGTGATATAGGGAAAGTGAGTGAGTGTGAAAGAGAGAGGGAGGGAAGGTAGAGAGAACAAGAGAGAGTGGGAGAGAGCTCAATAGGGAGGGGGAGAGAGAGCATGAGGGAAGGAGTGTGGATTCAGAGAGAGTGTGAGAGAATGAGTGAACAAAAGGGATGGAGGTGGAGAGAGAGTGAGAGAAAGGGTGGGAAAGATGTATAGAGAAATCATGAGAGAGAGTGTGTGGAAAATAAGAGAGTGAGAGAGAAAATAAGAGTAAACTGGAGAGAGGGTGAGAAAGGGAGAGAGAGAGTCGCATAGAGAGGGAGGGAGAGAGAGAGAGAGAAGATAAGGAGGAGAGAGGGAGAAAGAGAGAGGGAGTGAGAGAGAATGTGAGAGTAAGGTAAAAAGAGTGAGTGAGAGAGAGGAAGGGGAGAGAGCAGGAGGGAGAGAGGAGAGAGATCAGTAAGAAAGCGAGAATTAGTAGGACAGAAAGAGAGAGGCAGGAGGGAAGAGATAGAAAGAGTAGTGAGGGAGAGGGATAGAAAAAGAGAGAATGTGAGAGTGAGAGAAAAAAGAAGCTAAGTGAGAGAGTGAGAGCTGTCGAATCTTCTACTAGTATATGAACAACTGTGTGAACTGATGGACTTACCAGTCTTGATCGTTACAAGGAAAGATACTACCCATCAAGGTCAACATTGGGGAGAAAAATCAATATATTGCTTATGTACCTTATCCTTTAGATCTTTTTGAAGAAGGTTTTATTACTAACATGTTTAATTCCATTATGGGTAATGAATTTGGTCTCAAAACCCTGCGACCTCTACGTATGGAAGATCTGTGAATTCCCCCTTCTTATTCCAAAACTTTCCAAGCGCGTAGAATTCAGTAATTCCTTTTTGTTCTGCTAATTGATTGCAATGAAACATGACCCAATCTTTTCCTCCAAAAAAGAAAGATTGGGTCGAATCAAATAAAGAATAAAAGAGGGAAATGGGAGGGAGAAAAAGAAGAATTAGAGGAAGAGAGAGAGAAGAATTGAGGTAGAAATAAAAGGACAAAGAGAGAGAAAAGATGAGAGAGAAAGAGGGAGGGAGGGCTAGAGAGAGGGGTACAAAGAATAAGGATGGGAAGGAAGGATAAAGAGTCAGAGAGTAAGAGGCTAAGGGGAGAGAAGGAAAATGGAAAAGAAAGAAGGGATAGAAAGAATAAACGAGTGTGAGAGAGTGACAGAGAAGATAGAGTGGAAGATAGATGGAGGAGATAAAACGAGGAAGAGAGAAAGGAAGGGAGAGAGAGGGCTTGAGAGAGGTAGAGAGAGGCAAAGAGAGAGGGAGAGAAAGGGTGATAAAAAAGAAAATATGATGGAGAACAAGAGAAAAAGAGGAAGGGAGAAGAGAGATAGGTAAATAGAGAACGTGAGGGAAAGAAGGAAATAAAAACAGAGACCAAGAACGAGATAAAGGGACAGCAAAAGGGAGGGAGATAGAGGAGATTGAGATAATGATTTGAGGGAGAGAGAGGACATAACAGAGGTAGAGAGAGAGGTAGACCTAACAGAGGTAGCGAGATAAAGTGAGACCGAAAAAGGGAGTGATAGATAGAGAAATCAAGGGAGGAAGATAGAGGGAGATTTAGAGATAGAGGGTGAAGGGGCTATAGAGCAAGAAACAGAGTGAGAGAGAGAGAGAGTGAGATAAAGAGGATCTGGGAGAAAAGAGATGGAGTGAGGTTGATAAAAGGACAGAATGAGGGAAGGAAGGTGAAGAAAGAATGATAGAGGGAGGGGTGGAGGGATAGATAAAGTGAGAAGAGTGGAAAAAAAAAAGATAGGAATGCGAGAGCTAAAGAGATGGAGAGAGTTAGAGAAAAAGAGAGAGTGAGAGGGAGAGAAGTAGAAGAGATAAGAATGAAGAAAGGAGAGAAGAGGAGAGGGAGGGAGGGAGAATAGAAAAAGAGGGAGGAGAGGGAGAGGGGTTGATTATGAAATAATATAACAAAGGAGAGAGAGAGCATGGGAGAGAGCAAGAAAAAAAAGGGAGATAGAAAAAAGATCAAGAGAGATAGATAAAGAGAGGAATGGAGGGTGAGAGGGATGGAGGGAAAGAAAGAAAAAAAATAGTGAGAAATGTTATAGAAAGTGATGGAATTAAATAGAATAAGATATATGCAGGAATAGTGAGTGAGAAAGTGATAGAGAGAGGTGGCATAGTGGAGGAGAGAGGAGGGAAAATGAGAGATAAGAAAGAAATAGAGAGACGATGATATAGAGAGTTTGTGAGAAAGACTTAGAGAGTACAAGCTAAAGTGGGAGAGAGAAAGTGAGATAGTGAGTCAGTGTAAGATCGTAGGAGAGAGAGGGAGGAGAGTGTGATAATAGAGATAAATATGAAGAAAGAGAGCAAGATTGTGAGAGAGAAGAAGTATTATATGGAGAGAGAGAGAGAGTAGAGAGATAAGACCTAGAGAGAGGTAGAGCGCTAGAAAGAGTTTGGGATAAATATATGGGAGAGAGAGAGAGAGAGAGAAGAAGGCTATGGAGAGAGGAAAGGATAGAGAGTCGAAGTGAGGGAATGGTGAGAGTGACGTGAGAGAGAGAGATAAAATCAAAAGGATAGGAACAAATAAAGAGAGAATGAGAAAGATAGAGTGAGAGAGAAAGAGTGAGTGAGATGGAGAGAGAAGAGTGAGAACAATTGAGAGATGAAGAGAGGGAGGGCAGTGGAAGAGAAAAAGAATTAGAGAGAAACATATAGTGAGAGAAAAGAGATAGAGAGATAGAGTGAGAGACATGAGAAAAAGAGAGAGCGAGAGAATGAAGGGAAACAGAGAGTGGGAGAAGAGAAAAATAGAGTAAAAGAGAGAGTGTGAGGAAGGGGGAGACAGAGTGAGAGAGAATAGATAGAGTGAGAGTAGGAGGGAGGGAGGATGGAAGAGAGAGATAAGAAGAGAGCAAGTGAGAGAGAGAGAGAGGGAAAGCGTGTGAGAGGAAGACAAGGAAGGAGGGAGTAAGATAAAAAAAAAATAGATATATCAAGAAATATTGTGAGAGATGGATAGAGAGATCAAGGGATAGAGAGAAGTATGAGAGAGTGGGAGAGAGATTGGGAGAGGAATAGGGAGAGGGATAAAGGGAGGGAGGGAGGGATAGTAGGAGGCAAAGAGAGGAGGCAAAGAGAGTGAGATAGATGATGTGAGAGGGGGAATGAGAGAGAAAGAATGGGAGAAAAAGAGAGGAAGAAAGACAGAGGGATTAGGAGAGAGTATAAATAGTGAGAGACATTAGGGAGTGGGAGAAAGAGACGAAGAGTAAGAGAGATGAAAGGTGACACAAAGAGAGAAAGAAAGAGAGGGTGGGAGAGAATGCGTGAGATAGAGAGAGAGGTGGAGGGAGGAAAGAGAGCAAGCAAGAGGGTGGGAGAGAAAGAAATAGAAAGGTTTGTAAAAGAGTGAGACGAGAGAGAAAGTGCAAGAGAGATAACATGGAAGAGATAAGGAAAGAGAGGGAGAGAAAAAAGAGAGAAAGATTGAGAATGCGAGGGAGAGAGAGTGAGAGGGATGGATATATATAAATAGAAAAAGAGGGAGAGAGGGAGAAATAGAATGATTATGAGGTACATAAAGTGAGAGAGTGTGTGGAGGGCGAGAGATGAAATGGAAAGAGAGTGAGAAAGGGAGAGAGAGAAAATGATCGAAAGATAGAATAGAGAGAATGAGAAGAAAGAGAAGAGAGAAGCCATGTGAGAAAAAGAGAGATATATAGATGAGAGAGAGAGAGAGAGAGAGAAAGAGTGCGAGAAAGAAGCAGTAAGAGAGCATGAGATCGAAGAGAGAGCTACATAAGTACGAGAAGGTAGAGGGATAAATAAAAGAGTTGAGAGACAAATAAATTGAGTGATAAAGTGGGAAAGGGAGGGCGAAAGAGAACGATAGAGGATAAAGAGGGATAAATGTATACAAAGTGAGGGAAAGAGAAAGAGAGGGATAGAGAAAGAGAGGAAGAGAGGAAGCTAGGAATGGAGAGAAGAAGAGAGAGAGAGAGAGAAAGAGTGCAAGAAAGAAGCAGTAAGAGAGCATGAGATCGCAGAGAGAGCTACATAAGTAAGAGAAGGTAGAGGGATAAATAAAAGAGTTGAGAGACAAATAAATTGAGAGATAAAGTGGGAAAGGAAGGGTGAGAGAGAATGATTGAGGATAAAGAGGGATAAAGGTATACAAAGTGAGGGAAAGAGAGGGGTAGAGAAAGAGAGGAAGAGAGGAAGCTAGGAATGGAGAGAAGAAGAGAGAGAGAGAGAGAAAGAGTGCAAGAAAGAAGCGAGAAGGTAGAGGGAGATCGAAGAGAGAGCTACATAAGTAAGAGAAGGTAGAGGGATAAATAAAAGAGTTGAGAGACAAATAAATTGAGAGATAAAGTGGGAAAGGAAGGGTGAGAGAGAATGATTGAGGATAAAGAGGGATAAAGGTATACAAAGTGAGGGAAAGAGAGGGGGAAAGAGAGGGATAGAGAAAGAGAGGAAGAGAGGAAGCTAGGAATGGAGAGAAGAAGAGATAGAGAGAGAAAATGGAGTAGAAGAGGCTAAGAGAGAGGGTAAGAGTGTATAAGTTAGAGTGAGAGAGAATAAAGAGAAAAGAGCAAGAGGTATTGAGAGAGGGAGGGAGGGAGGGATAGAAAGAGAAAGTAGAGAGAGAAGAATGAGAGAAAGAGAAGGGGAGATTGAGAGAAACTGTGAGAAGGAGGGAGGGAGGCGAGTGATTGGGAAGAAGAGGAAGGAGTGCGAGAGAGAGGTCGAGAGACAGAGAGAATTAGAGAGAGTAAAAGAAAGATAGAGAAACAGAGGACAGAGAGCGAGATCGAGAAGGAGGGCGAGAAAAGATGAAGCAGGAGAATAGATTAATAAACCTAGATTGATAAAAAATAAGAGAGAGATGAAGGGAGAGAGGTATAATATAAAGAGAGAAAGTGATAGTAGAGGGGGAGTAAAAGTGAGAGGCAAGATGAGTGAGAGAGAGAAGTGAGAGCAAGAGTGAGGGAGAGATATATTAAATATTAGGGGAGGTAAGGAAATAGAAATGAAAGAGCGGGATATGAGGAGATTGATATAGAAAGCATGGAAGAGATAAAGCTAGAGAGTAAAGGAGAGAAGACAGATATAATAAGAGAAAAAGAAAGGGAGGGAGGGATAGTGGGTGAAAGAGAGAGAGAGGTTGAAAGAATGGATAAAGTGCAAGGGAGGAAGGGAGGGAGAACAAGAGAGTGATTGGAGAGAGGATATAGAGAGAGGAGAGAGTAGAGAGAGGGATAGTGATGGAGGGAGGGAGGTATAGTTGAGAGAGAGAGAGAGAGCAGAGATATAAGAGTGAGATAAAGAGATATGGAGAATAAGTGGTGGCGGGAAGGGAAGAGGAAGAGTGTAAGAAAGTGGGAGAGAGTGAGATGAAAAGAGGGAGGACAAAAAATATGGAAGAATGGGGAAGGAGGTCCAAAGAGAGAGTGGATAAAGAGAAGGTAGAAAAAAGAGAGCGATTTGGAGGGTGAGGGAGGGGGGAGACAGAGTAAGAGAGAAAAAATGTGTGAGAGAATAAAAGGGACGAAGAGAATAAGGAGAGTGAAAGATGAGAGAGAGCAAGCTATAGCAAGAAAAGAGATAGAGAGAAGGAAGGGATGGATAGAGGGAATGTTAGAGAGGGAGAGAGAGGAAAGGATAGCGAAGAGAAAGCAAAAGAGTGGGAGGCAGAGACTGATAGAAAGAGAGAGCAAGAGGAGAGAGTGAGAAAAGAAGAGTGAAATAATAGAAATGGATAGAGAGAGCAATGAGATAGAGAAGAAATTAGAGCAAGCAAGATAGGGTAAAGAGAAGAGAGAGAAAAGAGAGTGACAAAGAAAGAATGAGAGAGGGAGGGGAGATAGAGAGAGTGTAGGTCAAAGAGAGAGTAATATAAAGGGGGAGAAAGTGGGAGTGAGCGGGAAAGAGAGAGCGAGAGAGAGAAAGTATGAGAGATAATAAAAGGGAGCGAGAGAATAGATGGAGTGAAATAGAAGAGAGAGTATGCTAGAGTGTGAAAAGATAGAGAGAGAGAAGAAAGACATGGGAGGGGGAGGGGGTGAGATAGTGGGAGAGGGAGGGAGGGGAGAGAGATATAAAGAGAAAAGGAGAAGAGAGAAAGAATGAATGAAAAGAAAGGATGGAGGGAGAGAGAGTGAGAGAGAGCAAGGGAGAGTGAGATAGATAGAGAGAGTCAGAGAAAGTGAGAGTGAGAGTGAAGAAGGGAGAGAGGGAAAGCGAGACGGTAAGAGCGAGAGTGGGAGATAGGATAAAGAGCAATAGATAGAGAGAGAGAAAGAGAGAGATAGAAAGAGTTAGAAAAAGAATGAACAGAGTGAGTTAGAGAAGAAAGAGATCAAGATCAAGAGAGAGATAGGAGATAGAGAGAAAGGGAGAGCAATAGAGCTAGTGAGAGAGAAAAGAGATAATGAAGGAAAGAGAGAGCAAGCAAGTGTAAGAAGGATAACAAGAAGGAGAAAAGAAAAAAAAGAGTATGAGAGATGGGGAGAGAGGGGAGAGAGAGTGGGAGAGAAAGCGTGAGAGCAAGAGAGAGGTAGTTAGAGAGCGATAGGAAAAGAGAGCTAGATGAGAGAGTGGGTAATGAAGAGTGAAAGAATAGAAAAAGATAGAAATAGCAAAGATATATAAAAGGAAAGAGAATGAATGAATGAATGAAGAGTGAGGAGGGGCGAGGGAGATTGATTGGGTGAGAAAGAAAGAGAGAAAGTGAGAGAGTGAATGTGAGGGAGGGAGGGTGAGACGGTAAGAGATAGAGTGGGAGAAAGGATAGAAATTAAGAGATAGAGAGAGGGAGAGAGATTTAGAAAGAGAAGATAGAAATTAAGAGATAGAAGTTAGAGAAGAAAGATATCAAGAGAAAGAAGAGAGCAAGTTAGAGAAGAAAGAGATCAAGAGATAGATACAGAAAAAAGGGAAAGCAAGAGAGGTGGTGAGGGAGTAAAGAGATAGAGAGGGGAAGAGAAAGAAAGTAAGAGAGTGGAACGCAGAGAGTGATAGAAAGAAAGAATGAGAAAAGAAAGTGCAAAAAGATGAGTGAAAAAATAGCAAGTTTTTCTATCTTCTCTTTCTTGTTGTTTCTCTGTTGCTTACTCTCGTGTCTCTCTCTCACTTAATCTCATATTCCCTCTCTCCTTCCATCTTTCATTCAATCATTCACTCTCTCTTTCTCTCTCACTCATTTCTCTTTTCTTTCACTCGCTTATTTCTATCTCTCTCTCTCTCTCGACGTCTTCCTTCCCCTCTTCAGCTTCTTTCTCTCTCTTTATCTCTAAATATATCTGCATTCTTTGATTATTATTTTTTTGACACTCCTTTCTCTACCTTGTTTTCTCTCTTCTATCTCTCATAATGTTCTCTCGCTTGTTCTCTCGCTTTATTAAAAGGAAAAAATAGATTCTTTTCTTAGTGGATGGAAAGAAGACTAGATTGAATTAAAAATTCGCATTTGATGAATACTCTCTATATCTTCTCTCGCCTATCTTTATCTCATCTCTCCCCCTCACTCTCATGTTCTCTATTGCACTCTCTCATCCCTCCTCTCCCCTTTATCTTGCCAACTCTCTCTCTCACACACGCACACACTCATCTACTATATCCCTCCCTCCTTTTATTTCTCTACCTTTGTCGGATCTTCCTCTCTATCTATCTTCCTCCCATGCTCTTTTTTCCGCTCACTCTCTCTCTCTCTTCACTCCCCCTGCCCTCTACTTCACTCTCTTATTACTCTCTCCTTTTCCCCCCCTCCCTCTCTTTCTCTCTATGTTCCCTTCCTATATCTCGCTCTCTCTCTCCCTCTCCCTCTCTTTTTCCAACTATCCATCCTTCTCACTGTTTCTCCCTCTGACCCTCCCTCTTTCCTTCCCTTGATTTTTCTCTATCAGTGATCTTCTTTACTTCTCTTCTTATCTCCCTTTTGTATCGTTACTCTCTTTTTCACTCTCTCTCATTCTCTCTCACTTACTCTCTCTAGCTCTTGTTATCTCTCCTATTTTTATCTTCTCTCACATTCTTTTACCCTCTCTCCCCTCTCGCTCTCTACCTTTCACACCATATCTAACACACTCTATCTCTCTCTCCCTTTTTGTTCTCTCTCACTCTCCCACCCTTCCCTTCTGGTTCTCCCTCACTATCTTTTCTCTCTCACTTTCTCTCGCTCATCTATAACTCACTCCCTCCATTTATCGCTCTCTTTTTCTTTTATACCTTTCATTCTCTCTCTATCCCTCTACCAACCCCCCACCTTTTATCTCTCTGCCTCCCACTGTTTCTTGCTCTCTCTCTCTCTTTCTTACTCTCTCACTCTCTCTATTTCCTTCTCACTCCCACTCCTCGTTCTCTATCTCTATCCCTCCGGCTCTCCCTTTCTCTCACAATATTTTTTTTCACTATCACTGCACTCTAAATCTTCACTTGTCCCTCTCTGTCTTCTCTCACTCTCTTTATTTCTCTAAGCTATTATTCTCAATATTCATGCTCTCCCTGCCCCTCTCTTTTACCTCATCGTCTCTCTCTCTCACTTTCTCTTTCTTTCTCTCCCTCCTTTCTTCCTTCATCCACCCTCCCTCTATCTCTCTTGTTTCTTTTATCTCTCTCTCCTCTTTCTTGCTCTAGCTCTTGATCATTCTCTCTCTCCTTCCCTATCTTATCACTTGCTTGCCCTCTCTCTCTCTCAGTTTATCTTGCTCTTTCTTTCTTCTCTCTCTCAAACTTTTCTTTTGCTCATATTTTCTAGCTCTCTTTTCCTTTAACTCCTCTAGCTCTCTCTAGCTCTCTTTTCCCCTCTCTCCATCCCTCTCCTTTCTCTCTCTATTTCTCTCATAGTCCTCTTTATTCTCACTCTCACTTATCTCTCTATAGCTTCTCTTTCTTCTCCTTGTCACTGTCTCTCTCTCTCTCTCTCTCTCTCTCGCCTGCCTCTCTCTCCCTCACTTTCACTCTATCCACCTTCTCTCTATTACTCTTTCTTACTTTATCTCTCTCGTACCCTCCATCTCTTGCACTCTCTCCCTCTGTCTAGCTCCCTCTCTCCATACATCTTTCTTTATTTTTCTCCCTCAATTTCTCTCACTCTCTGGTCCTTGCTATCACTCTCTATCTCTTGCATTTCTATGTCTCTTTTGCTCTCTTTCTTGCCCACACACTCTCTCTCTCACGCTCTTCTCTCTCTTCTCTCTCTCTCTCTCTCTCACTCACTCTTGGCCCTCTTTCTCTATTGTTCTCCCTCTTCTACCCTTCCTTTCTTTCTTTCTCTCTTGCCCTTTCCCTCACTCTCTCTTGCCATCTCCCGCACCCTCCCTCCTTATTTATTTACTAGATCTTGATCTCCTTCTCTCTCCTTCCCTCCTTCCCTCTTTTTCACTTTCTCCCTCTCACCTTATCTATCTTCTCTTTATTCTCTCTCTTGCTATTTCTCTCTTCATCTCTTTCTCTTTCTCCCACTCGCTAATCTAAACATAACTCTCTCTCTCTCTATCTCTCCCTCTCTCTCATTGCTCTTTTTCCCTCTATCTCTTGAAATCAATCTTTAATTCTCTCATCTCCCTTTTTTAATTTCTTACCAACTCTCTCTACCTCTCTCTTTCTAAATTTCTCTCTTTCTCTCTTATCACTCTCTCTCTCCCTCTCTCTCACTCGCTCTCTCTCTCCCGCAGTCGTACTCTCTCTCTTACTCACTCGGTCTATATCTCTCTTTCTCGCTAGCTCTCTCCCTCCTAATGTCTTTTTCTTTCCTCATTCAAAACCATCACACACTTTCTTTCTACCTTCTTCTTTCTCTTCCTCCGTACTTGCATCTCTTTTCCCTTCCATACCTCCCTTCCTCTCTCTATTTTCTTGTCCCTCCCTCATGTTGCTCTCTTCTTTCTCTCCTTCTCTTCTCTCTCTTCTCTTATTCTCTCACTCCCATTCTCTCCATCACTTTCTCTCTCTCCTAAACTCCCTCTATTCATCTCTCTCACTTCCATCTCTCTATCTCCCCTAACTCCATCCCCAAATTTCTCTTTTTCCCTTTCCATCTCTTTCACCTTTCTCTTTCCCCCTTCTTGTTATCTCTGTCTCTCCTTATCTCTTCTACTCTCACTCACACTCTCTTATCTTCTCTATCTCTCTTTCTCTTAATATGTTGCTCGATCTCTCTCACATGCTCACCTTTACTCTCCCTCTCTCCCACTCCCTCCCCCCTCTCTCCCTCCCTCTCTATACTTCTCTCCTTAATTCTCTTCCTCGCTTTGTCTCCCCTCCCTCTCTTTATCTCTCTCTCCCTCACTCAAGCTTTCTCTCTCTCTCCCACAATCTCTTTCTCACTTTATGACCCTCCCTCTCTTTGTTTGGTCTCTCTCACCATTCTTATCTCATTCTCTCTCAACCCTTCTCACTCTCTCTCCTCATCTGTCCCTTATTTCACTATATTGCTCTCCCTCAATCTCTCACTGCCAATCTCGACCTCTCTCTTGTGGTCTCACTCTCTCCATCTCATCACTTAACAATCTCTTTCTCTCGCTTTTACACTCACTATCTCTCCCTCTCTCCCTTGATCTCTCTCTCATCAATCCCTCTATTAGTTTTTTCTCTCTCAACACTATTTCTCTCTTCACTCTCTCATCCTCCCTCACTTTTTCTCCCTTTTTCCCTCCGAAGTTCCCTCTCTCCTTAATTTTCTTCTTATTCGTCCTCATCTATACTATTTCCTTAACTTTCACTACCTTTTTTTCTTTCTCTCAAATTCTCTTTATCTATTTTCCTCTCAATCTTATGCTTGCTCTTTTCTCTTGCGATCTACCCCTCTCCGTTCCAACCTCATTAACTTTCACCATTCTTTCTCTCTCTTCTCTATCACTATTCTCCCTCTCTTCCCCTTTCATGCCTTCTTCCTCAATCTCTTGATCACTCCCTTCTTCCCACACTATCGCTCGTTCCCTCCCTCACTCTCTCACTTCCTCTTCCTTGTGCTCTTTCATTCGCTATTCATCCCTCTCTCCCATTCTCTACCTCTTTGCCTCGCTCTCCCTCTATTCCCCTTCCATTGTATATATTTTTGTCCTTATATTTCCCCTTATATATATCTTCTTTCTCTCTCCCTTTCTATGTCATCCTCTTTCACACTTTCTATTTCCCGTTCTCTCTCTACCCTCCACTCTCTACGTCTCTTCCTCTCTCATTCTTTCTTTATCTTTCTCGTTCTCTCTTCTTTTTTTGTCTGTCTCATTTGCTTACTCTATTTTACTCTCTCTTCTCCCTCTTATTTTCTCTCTCGCTTCTTCTTCCCTCTACACCCTCCTCTCATCCTCTATCTATTTGTCTTTCCCTCCCACACTCTCTCTCCCTCTTCCTTTCTCTCTCTCCTCCCTCTCTTCGTCAATTTCTTGCTTCTCTCGATCTCTCTTGTCTTCACAACCTTACCATCTCTCTCTTTCCATCTTTTTTATTATCTCATCCTCTTTAAATAAATTTCTCTTTTTATTTATCTACCGCTCTTTCTACTCTTACTCTCCTCTCTTCTCTCACACACACTCTCTCAAACTCTTATGTCTCTACTTTCTCTTTCTCTCTCTTTATCCCTCTCTCCTCCCTCACTTCGTCTCTCTTTATCCATCTCTCCTCCGAAAATCTCTCTCTTTCACTCTTTCTCTCACTTTTTTCCCTCTATCCCTCTATACCTCTTTCAATCACAATTCTCTCATCATTCTCAAAGTATCTTCTCTACATCCCTATATCTCTTTTATTTTATCTAACTCTCTTTCTCTACTCTTTTGTTGTCACCCACTCTTTTACTCTCACCCTCATTCTCTCTCTTTCTCTCTCCCAATTTATTTTCTCACTCCCTCTCTCCCCCTCACACCCTTCCTCCATCTCCATCTCTTCTTAAGACTCCTTTTTTCTCTCTCTCCCCATCTCTATTATATGATCTTGATCTCTATCAATCTCCCTTCCTCCCTCTTCTCTACAATCTTGCTTTACTACTCTCCCACCCTCTTTCTCCCTGTTTCTCTTTTGCTCTCACTATGTCTACTTCTTTATTCATCTCTCACTTCTCTCATCTCTCTCTTTCTCCGCCCTCTCTAGAAATTTCTATCACACATTCTCCCCCTCAATCTCCTCCCTCTCTAATCTCTTTAACATGTTTCTTTCTCTCACTCTCTCCATCTCACTGTCTTCCTCTCTCTCACCCTATCTTTTAATCTTCCCGTATCTCTCTTGCTCTCATTTCTCTCTTTTTTTCTTGTGCTCGCTATTTCTTTTATTATATCTCTTGTGCTATCAACCACTCTATCCCCCTACCCTCCTTCTTTGTCTACTCTCCATCCATCCCTACCCTTTCCTCTCTCTCTTATTTTGTCCTTCCCTATAGCTCTCATAATACTTTTCTATTTCTATCCCTCCCTCCTTCCCTCCTTTTATCTCTGTCTCTCTCTCTCACAATATCTCAATTCCCTCTTTTAATATTTTTCTATTACCCTACATCCTTTACACTCTCTCTTAATCTTTTTACCTTTCTAATGTACTCTCTTTCTTTGTCACTCCCATTCTCACTCCTAGTTTATCTCTCTACCATGTTAGGCCTCCTCTCTCCCTCTTCATCTCTATCTCTATCTCCCTCTCTATCACTCTCCTTATATCATCCTATTTGTTGCTTTCTCTTTCTCTCTCTCTTCTTCCCTCCCTTCCTTCTCTTTTACTCTATCTCTCTTCATCTTTCTCCTTCGCTCTCCTTCTTAATCTCCCTCTCATTCTATTTAAAACTCTATCTCTCTCACACCTCTTATTTATCTCTCAATCAATCTCTTTCGTCTTTCCTCCCGCACTCTTTCTCTTTCTATCACTCTCTCTCTCTCTCCTCTCTTTTTATCGCTCCTACCTCTCTCAGGTTCTTTCTCTCACTCTCTATTGCAATCTCCATCTACCTTTATCTCTCTCTCTTGCCCTCCATCTATCTTCCTCTCTATTTGGCTCCCTCTCGTATTATGTATCACTCGCTCTCTTTCTTGCTCTCCCTCTTTATTTCTTCTGTCACTCTTCCCTTTTTCTTCTCTTCCCATCCTTTCCACCCTCTATCTCTCCTTTTATCCCTCCCCTTTTCTATCTACCCCACTCTTTCTACCCCTCTCTCACTCTGTCTCTCTCTCTTTTCTCTATCCCTCCAATACTATTTTGTTCTCTCTTCATTACTCTCGCTCTTTCTCATCCTCCTATGTCGTTCTCTCTTCTCTCAGTTTTGTTCTCCCCCTCTTCCCTCTTCATCTCTCTCTTCATCTCTCTTTCTCTGTATATCCTTCTTTATTTCTCTTACTATCTCTCCCTTCCTCATTTTTTGTCCCGTGCTCTTCCTCCCCCTCCCTATCTCACTCCCTCTTACTCTCCCTCACATTCTCTCATCTCTCTGACCCCTCTCTCTCGCACTCTCTACCTAACAGTGCATGAAAATAGTATATCATACGCTCGCTGATTCCGCCCCGTCACTCACACACACACACTCTCTCTCCATCTCTTTATTTCTCTTTATCCCTATCTCTCACACACGCACTCTCTCCCTCACTCTCAATCTCTCTTGCTCACACTTGCTCACACTCTCTCTCTCTCTCTCGCCAACTCTCTTTATTCCTCTCTCCATACTTATCTTATCCTCTCGATCGCTCACTCTATCTTTATTTCTCCTGTCCCTTTTTCTCCCTCACTCTATCTCTATCCCTTCATCTCTCCAACACCCTCTTTGTGTCTCTCACACTCGCTTGAGCACTCTATCTTTTTCACTTTCTCTCCTTCTCTTTTATAATCTCCCTCTTATTCATCTCTTTATCAGTCCTCTCTCTCTCACTCTCTCCACTCTCTTCCTCTGCCTCCCTCCCTCACTTCCTCTCTTTGTGTCTCACTCTCCTTCCCTCCCTCACTATTTACCTCTCTCCCACTTTCTCCTACAATCTTGCTCTATCACTCTCCCACCCTCTTTCTCCCTCTTTCTCTTTTACTCGCACTATATCTACCTCTTTATTCATCTTTCACTTTCTCTCATCTCTCTCTTTCTTCGCCCCTCTATATATCACTATCACATACTCTCTCCCTCAACTTCCTCCCTCTCTAATCTCTCTATCATGTTTTTTCTCTCTCTCCATCTCTCTCTCTCTCTCCCTATCTCACCCTTCCATTTTTTCTTCGTTCATCTATCTCGCTCTCATTTCTCTCTCTCTTTTTGTGCTCACTCTCTCCTTTCTTATATCTCTTGCACTATCAACCTCCCCATCCCTCTATCCACCTTCTTTCTCTACTCTCCATCCCTCCCTCCCTCTTTCATCTCTCATTCCATCCTTCTCTCTAGCTCATAATTTTCTATTTATATCCCTCCCTCCCTCCCTCCCTCCCTCCTTCCCTCATTTTCTTTCTCTCTTACAATATCTTTATTCCCTCCCTTAATATTTTTCTATTGCTCTACATCCTTTGCACCCTGCATTAATCTTTTCACCTTTTTATTTCACTCTCTTTCTTTGCCTCTCCCATTCTCACTCCCATTTTATTTCTCTACCATTGTTAGGCCTCCTCTCTCTCTCTTCATCTCTATCTCTATCTCCCTCTCTATGACTCTCCTTATATCTTTCTATTTGTTGCTTTCTCTTTCTCTCTCTCTCTTCTTCCCTCCCTTCCTTCTCTTTTACTCTATCTCTCTTCATCTTTCTCCCTCGCTCTCCTTCTTAATCTCTCTCTCATTCTATTTAAGACTCTATATCTCTCACACCCTCTTATTTATCTCTCAATCAATCTCTTTTGCCCTTCCTCCCTCACCCTTTCTCTTTCTGTCACTCCGTCTCTCCCCCTCTTTTATCGCTCCTACCTCTCTCAAGTTCTTTCTCTAACTCTATATTGCAATCTCTATCTCCCTTTATCTCTCTCTCTCTTGCTTTCCATCCATCTTCCTCTCTCTTTGGCTCTCTCTCGTATTATCTATCACTCACTCTCTTTCTTGCTCGCACTCTCTATTTCTTCTGTCACTCTTCCCTTTTTCTTCTCTTCCCATCCTTCCCACAATATCTCTCTCCTTTTATCCCTCCCCTTTCCTATCTACCCCACTCTTTCTACCCCTCTCTCACTCTGTCTCTCTCTCTCTCTTTTCCTTATCCCTCCAATGCTATTTTGTTCTCTGTTCATTACTCTCGCTCTATCTCACCCTCCTATGTCATTCTCTCTTCTCTCAGTTTTGTTCTCCCCCTCTTCATCTCTCTTGCTCTGTATATCCTTCTTTTCTTCTCTTATTATCTCTCCCTTCATCATTTTTCTCCCGCGCTCTTCCTCCCCCTCTCTATCTCACTCCCTCTTACTCTCTCTTCTCTCGCTATCTTTTCTCTCTCATATCTTTCTTATTCTCACTCTCCCTCAGCCTTTCTATATCTCCCTTTCTTACTCACAATACCATTCTCTCACCCTCACTTCCATATCATTATCTCTTGCTCCTCTCACTCTCTTTCGCTCACTCGCTCCTCCCTCCTTTCCCTCTCCCTTAATTGTTCTGACTTTCTCTTCCACTCATCCCTCTCTCTATCAAGCTTGATATCCCTCCCTTCTCTTTATTCTCACTCTCCCCCATCTATATTACTCCCTCTCACTCCCTTTCTTTCTACCCTCTCACTATTCTTCTCTTTGTCTCCCTCTTTCTCTTCATCTCTCTCTCTTGCCTTTACCCTATCCCTCTAGCTTTACCTCCCTCTCACTTCCTCTCTCTTCCCTTTCACAATGTCTTTCTCACTCTCTCTAGCTCTCTCCACCTTTCTCTGTCTCATCTCTCTCACTATTTCTTCCATCACTATTTCTTCCACCTTTTCTACTATTTCTTCCACCTTTTCTAGCTCAATCTCTCTTTTCTCTCTCCACTCTCCCCATCTTCTCCCCATCTTTCTCGCACTCCCTCCTTATTACTCCCTCTTTCTCTTGCTCTCTCTCACTCTCTCTCTTTCCTTGCCTCTGCATATTTCTCTGTTTTAATTTTCTCATTTCTAATAGATTCACCCTCCGATTCACCCTCCTTTTCTCTTTTCTCCAACGCTCTCCTTTTCCTCTCACCCTCTCTTAGTCTACACCAATCTAATTATGTCTTACCTTATTCAAGTCAGCATATTCTCTCTCCTCCCTCCCTCTCTTTCCTCTCCCTCTCTTTCTCTCTCATGCCCTCCTTTCCTTCTATCTTTCTAATTATGTCACTTTAGTCCTTTCTCTCCCTCTCCCTCCCTTGTTTCATCACTCTATCTTTATCCTTCTCTCTCTCCCTTCCTATCCTCGTCCCCCTTTCCCACCTTTGCTCTCTTTACCTCTTTATCCCTCCCTCTCTCTATCTCTCTTATCTCTATTCTCTCTTGTCTTTGTTAATGTTTCTTTCTATTTCCCTGCCTCTCCCTCTCTCTTACTCTCTCTCTTGGTCTCTCTCTTCTCCCCATCACTTTTAGGTTCTTCTCCCTATCACTCTTCGGTATCTCTCTATCTATTTTTTGTAGTCAGTTTCTCTTTCACTCACACCCCTCTTTCTATCTATCTTTTCATTCTTTGAATCTATTTGTTTGCTCCCCTTTACTCGCGCTCACCATCTCTCTCTCCCCTATCCCTCTCTAACACTCTATTTCTCTCTCTATCTCTCTTTTATTATGTCTCTCGCTCTATATTATTTTCTCTCTCACTCTCTATTTTTATACTCTCCCCCATTCTAAACCTCAAAAAATCCCACCTCACGTTTCCCTCCTTCTCGATCTCCCTTCTTCTCTTTATTTCCCTCCTTTTTCTCTCACTTTATTCTATCAAACGTTATCTCTTTTCTCTCCCCTCTAATTCTCCCTCTTTCTCTCCCACTCTTTCTCATTCTCTATTTCCCTCCATTTATCTCACTCTCCCTCTATCTCTCTCTCAAAGTCTCATCTCTTTATTTTCCCCTACCTCCCTCCCCTACTTGGCCTATTCATCACCCACAGCCTTTCACTCTCAGCCTCTTTTTGCCCTCTTCCTAACTCTCTCTCACACCTTAATTCTATATCTCTCTTCCTTTCTTCTAAACTCTCTCCCTATCTCTTATACTTTCTCTCTTTCTCATTTACTTTTACTCCATTTCTTGCTCTCTCTCTCTCTCTCTCTCACTTACTCTTCCTCACTCTCCCTCACATTCTCTCATCTCTCTCACCCCTCTCTCTCGCACTCTTTACCTATCTCTCTACGTTTTAAGCAACTCTTCACCTCTTTCTCCCTCACTCATACACACACACTCTCTCTATTTCGTCTTATTTCTCTCTCTCTCTCACACTTCTCTCTCTCCCTCTCAGTTTCCCTCTCACACACACACACTCTCTCTCCCTCTCTCAATCTCTCTTGCTCACTCTCTCTCCCCCCAACTCTATTTATCCCTCTCTCCATACTTATCTTATTCTATCTATCGCTCACTCTATCCTCATTTCTCTTGTCCCTTTTTCTCCCCCACTCTATCTCTATCCCTTCATCTCTCCACCTCCCTCTTTGTGTCTCTCACACTCGCTTGAGGACTCTATCTTTCTCACTTTCTCTCCTTCTCTTTCATAATCTCCCTCTTAATCTTTTCTCTATTAGTCCTCTCTCTGGCTCTCTCCACTCTCTTCCCTTGCCTCCCTCCCTCACTTCCTCTCTTTGTGTCTCACTCTCCTTCGCTCCCTCACTATTAACCTCTCTCCCTCTCTCTCCTACAATCTTGTTCTATCACTCTCCCACCCTCTTTCTCCCTCTTTCTCTTTTACTCGCACTATATCTACCTCTTTATTCATCTGTCACTTTCTCTCTTCTCTCTCTTTCTTTGCCCCTCTATATATCACTATCACACACTCTCTCCCTCAACCTCCTCCCTCTTTAATCTCTCTATCATGTTTCTTTATCTCTCTCTCTCTCCATCTCACTCTCTCCCTCTCTCACCCTTCCAATTTTTCTTCCTTCATCTATCTTGCTCTCATTTCTCTCTCTCTTTTTGTGCTCACTCTCTCCTTTCTTATATCTCTTGCCCTATCAAACTCTCTATCCCCTTTTCTTCTTTCTTTCTCTACTCTCCATCCCTCCCTCCCTTTTTCCTCTCTCATTCTGTCCTTCTCTCTAGCTCGTACTTTTCTATTTCTATCCCTCCCTCCTTCCCTCTTTTTCTCTCTCTCTTACAATATCTTTATTCCCTCCCTTAATATTTGTCTATTGCTCTACATCCTTTGCACCCTATATTAATCTTTTCACCTTTCTATTGCACTCTCTTTCTTTGCCACTCCCATTCTCACTCCCATTTTATCTCTCTACCATTGTTAGGCCTCCTCTCTCCCTCTTCATCTCTACCTCTATCTCCCTCTTTATGACTCTACTGATATCTTCCTATTTGTTACTTTCTCTTTCTCTCCCTTCTTCCCTCCTTTCCTTCTCTCTTACTCTATCTCTCTTTCCTCTTCATCTTTATCCCTCGTTCTCCATCTTACTCTCCCTCTCATTCTATTGAAAAGTTTATCTCTTATTTATCTCTCAACCAATCTCTCTCGCCCTTCCTTCCTCACTCTTTCTCTTTCTTCACTCCCTCTCTCTCCCCATATCTTTTTATTGCTCCTACCTCTATTAAGTTCTTTCTCTGACTCTCTATTGCAATCTCTATCTCTTTTTATCTCTCTCTCTCTTGCTCTCACTCTATCTTCCTCTCTTGTTGGCTCTCTCTCTTATATTCTATCACTCACTCTATTTCTTCCTCACGCTCTATATTTCTCCTCTCTATTCCCTTTTTCTTCTCTGTTGTCATCCTTCCCATCCTCTATCTCTCCCTTTATCCCTCTCCTTTCCTATCTGCCCCACTCATTCTACCCCTCGCTTCTTTTGTCACATTCTCTCCTTTTTCTCTCTTTCTCTCTCCATATCTCCCTTCATCCTTCTCTCCCTCCCTCTCTTCTTCTCCTCCCCTCTCACTCTGTCCCTCTCTCTTTTCTCTATCCCTCTAATGCTCTTTTGTTCTCTTTCTTCATACTCTGCTCTTTCTCACCCTTTTATGTTATTCTCTCTTCTCTCAATTTTGTTCTCCCTCTCTTCATCTCTCTTTCTCTCTTTATCCTTCTTTTTTTCTCTCACCATCTCTCCCTTCATCATTTTCTCTCCCTCGCTCTTCCTCCCCCTCCCTATCTCACTCCCTCTTACTCTCTCTTCACTCACTATCTTTCCTTTCTCATATCTTTCTTATTCCCACTCTCCCTCTGTCTTCCTATATCTCCCTTTCTTACTCACAATACCATTCTCTTACCCTCACTTCCCTATCATTATCTCCATTATCTATTGCTCTTCTCACTATCTTTCCCTCGCTCGGTCCTCCCTCTCTTCCTTGCTCTCTTTCTCTCTACCTTAATTGTTTTGAATTTCTCTTCCACTCCTCCGTCTCTCTATCATGCTAGATCTCCCTCTCTTCTCTCTACTCTCACTCTCTCCCCCTCTCTATTACTCATTCTCACTACCTTTTTTTCTACCCTCTCACCATTTCTCTCTTTCTCTCACTCCTTCTCTTCATCACTACCTCCCTCTCACTCCCCTCTCACTTCCTACTGGCTCTACCTCCCTCTCGCTCTCTCTCTCTTTTCTCTCAATATTTTTTTCTCACTCTTTCTAGCTCTCTCCATCTTTCTCTGTCTCATCTCTCTCACTATTTCTTCCTAATTTTCTAGCTCAATCTCTGTTTTCTCTATTTTCTCTCTCAAGCTCTCTACTACTCACTTCTTCTTTCTAACATTCCTTATTACTTCCTCTTTCTCTTCCTCTCTCTCACTCTCTCCCTTTCTTTTCCTCCATATTTCTCTCTCTCAATCTTCTAATAGATCACCCTCCTTTGCTCTTTTCTCCCACAGTCTTTGTTTCCTCTCTTTTCTCTCACACTCTCAATCTTTTCAACCATTTTCTCTCTCCTCCCTCTCTTACCTCTCACTCTGTCTATCTCTCTATGTCACACTCTCTCTTATCTATCCCTTTGGCTCTATCCCTCTCGCTCACTCATCACTCTCCCCCCATCCTGAGCTCTCTCCACCTCTCTCAATCTCTCCTACCCTTGCTGTTTTTTCTCAACCTCTCACTCTCTCTCTTTCTATGCTCATTCTCACTCTCCGTCTTTATCTCTCTCTTCTCTCTTTGTACATCACTCTTATGCTCTCCCTTTCTCTTTCTCACTCTCTATCGCACTCCAGGGCCACTCGCTTTTTACTCACCCTTTCTCTTTGTCTATAAATCTCTACCTAATTGTCCCTTTACTCACTCTTTCTCTCTCTCTTGTCTCTCTCTCCACTCTCTATCTCTCTCCATCACACACTCTCTCATTATTCTCCATCTCAACCCCTCTCCATCCAACACTCTCTCTCAATATTCACTATTTTACTCTCTCTTCTCCCTCATCTTCTCTCTTTTGTCCCTCCCTCCCACACTCTCTCTCCCTCTCCCTTTCTCTCTTTCTCAATTTCTCGCTTCTCTCGATCTCTACTCTCTTCACTTTCTCACCATCACTCTCTCTCCATCTCATTCACTATCTCATCCTCTCTTTATATCACTTTTGCTTCTTTCTTCTCTCTCGCTCTTTCTGTCTCTTGCTCCCCTCTTTTCTCTCACTCACTCACTCTCTCTCAAACTCTTATCTCTCTACTTCCTCTCTCTCTCTCCCTTTGTATCCCTATCTCCTTCTCCCTCACTTCCTCTCCCTTTATCTCTCACTCTTTCTTTCTTAACATCCCTCCCTCTTTCTCCCCTTTCTCCCTCCCACCCTCTCTCTCACTGTCTTGCCATGTATCCATCTATCTCTCTTTCTCTCACTTTTCTCTCACCTTTCTCATACTATCTTCTCTACGTCAATTAGTCTCTTTCATTCTCTCTAAATCTCTTGCCATTCTCTCTTGCTCTCTCCCACACTTTTTCTCTCACCCTCATTCTCTCTCATTCTCTCTCCCACTTTTTTTCTCACTTCCTCACTCCTCCTCACACCCTTCCTCGTTCTCTATGTCTCCTTAAGACTCCTTTTTTTTCTCCCTCTCCCCATCTCTATTACATGGTGTCGATCTCTATCAATCTCCCTCTCTCCTACGATCTTGCTCTATCACTCTCCCACCCTCTTTCTCCATCTTTCTCTTTTACTTTCACTATATCTACCCTTTGTTCATCTCTCACTTTCTCTCATCTCTCCCTTTCTTCACCCCCTCTATATATCACTATCACACACTCTCTCCCTCAATCTCCTCCCTCTTTAATCTCTATCATGTTTCTTTCTCTCACTCTCTCTATCTCACTCTCTCCCTCTCTCACTCTACCTTTTTCTCTTCATCTATCTCTCTTGTTCTCATTTCTCTCTCTTTTTTTTCTTTCTCTTGCACTATCAACGTCTCTATCACCCTACCCTCCTTCTTTGTCTACTCTCCATCCATTCCCCCATTTCCTCTCTCTCTCTTATACTGTCCTTCCCTCTAGCTCGTACTTTTTCTATTTCTACCCATCGCTCCTTCCCTTCTTCCCTCCTTTTCTCTCTCTCTCTCACAATATCTATGTTCCCTCCCTTAATATTTTTATTTCGCTCTACATCCTTTACACCTCTTTTTTTTCACTCACATTCTCACTCCCACTTTATATCTTTACCATTGTTAGGCCTCCACTCTCCCTCTTCACCTCTATCTCTACTTCCCTCTCTATGACTCTCCCTACATCTTCTTATTTGTTGCTTTCTCTTTCTCTTGCCCTCCTTCCCTCCCTTCCTTCTCTCTTACTCTATCTCTCTTCTCCCTTCATCCTTCTCCCTCGCACTCCTTCTTACTCTCCCTCTCATTCTATTGAAAAGTCTATATCTCTCACACCCTCTCATTTATCTCTCAATCAATCTCTCTCGCCCTTCCTCCCTCGCTCTTTCTTTTTCTATCACTCCCTCTCTCCCCCTCTCTTTTTATCGCTCCTATCTCTCTAAGGTTCTTTCTCTCACTCTCTATTGAAATCTCCATCTCACTTTATCTCTCTATCTTGCTCTCCCTCTATCTTCCTCTCTCATTGGCTCCCTCACCTATTTTCTATCACTCACTCTCTTTCTTGCTCGCACTCTCTATTTCTCCTCTAACTCTTCTCTTTTTCTACTCTCTTCCTATCCTTCCCACTCTCTCTCTCTCCCTTTATCCCTCTCCTTCCCTATCTACCCCTCTTTCTACCCCAGGTCCTTCCCTCCCTCCCACGCTTCTTTTGTCTCATTCTCTCTTTTTTCTCTTTCTCCCTCCATATGTCCCTCCATCCTTCTCTCCCTCACTCTCTTCTCCTCCTCCATCTCACTCTGTCCCTCTCTCTTTTCTTTATTCCTCCAATATTCTTTTGTTCTCTCTCTTCATTAATCTCGCTCTTTCTCACCTTCTTATGTCGTTCTCTCTTCTCTTAATTTTATTCTCCCTCTCTTCATCTATCTTTTTCCATATATCCTTCTTTATTTCTTTTACTATCTCTCCCTTCATCATTTTCTCTTCATCCCTCTTCCTCCCCCTCCCTATCTCACTCCCTATTACTCTCTCTTCTCTCGCTATCTTTCCTTTCTCATATCTTTCTTATTATCACTCTCCCTAAGTCTTTCTATATCTCCCTTTCTTACTCACAATACCATTCTCTCACCCTAACTACCCTATCATTATCTCTTGCTCCTCTCTCTTTCCTTTGCTCGCTCTTCCCTCTCTTCCTTGCTCTCTTTCTCTCTCCCTTAATTATTTTGACTTTTTCTTCCACTCGTACCTCTCTATCACGCTTAATATCCCACCCCCTCTCTATTCTCACACTCTCCTCCTCTCTATTACTCACTCTCTCTCCCTTTTCTTTCTACCTCTCAACAATCCTCTCTTTCTCTCCCTCCTCCTCTTCATCTCTCTCTCTCTTGCTTTCTCACTCTCCCTCTAGCTCTACCTCCCTCTCACTCCCTCTCTTATTCCTCTCACTTTTATTTCTCACTCTCTCTAGCTCTCTCCATCTTTCCCTGTCTCTGTCTCACTATTTTTTCCTCCTTTCTAGCTCAATCTCCATTTTCTCTCTTTTTCTCTCTCTAGCTCTCTCCCACACTCCCCATTTTCTCACACTCCCATCTTATTACTCTCTCTTTCTCTTGCTCTCCCTCACTCTCTCCCTTTCCTTGCCTCTACATATTTTCCTCTCTCAATCTTTTAATAGATTCACCCTCCTTTTCACTTTTCTCCCACGCTCTCCTTTTTCTCTCACCCTCTCTTAGTCTACATCAATCTAATTATGTCTCACTCCAATCAAGTCACTCACATTCTCTCTCTCCTCCTGTCTTACCTCTCACTATCTCTATCTATCTATTTCATGCTCTCTCTTCTATATCCCTCTCGCTCACTCATCACTCTCTCCTCATCCTTAACTCTCTCCACCTCTCTCAATCTCTCCTACCCTTATTGTTTTTTCTCAACCTCTCACTCTCTCTCTCTTCCTATGCTCATTCTCACTCTCCCTTTTTTATCTCTCACTCTCCCTCATTCTCACTCTCCCTTTTTTATCTCACTCTTCTCTCTTTGTACATCACTCTTATGCTTTCTCTTCTCTTTCTCACACTCTCTCTCACTCCACGCCCACTCTCTTTTTACTCACCATTTCTCTGTCTATAAAGCTCTACCTAATTCTCCCTTTACTCACTTTTTCTCTCTCTCTCTCTCTCATCTCTCTCTCTCTCTCCATTCTCTATCTCACTCCATCACACCTTCTCTCAATGTTCTCCATCTCAACCCCTCTCCATCCCACACACTCTCAATATTCTTTTTCTTGAGCGAGAGAGGGGCAAGAAAGATAGAATGAGAGAGAAATAGAGACAAAAGAGAGAGTGAGGGAAGAGAGAGTGAGAGAGTGTGTGTGAGAAAGAGATATAATGATGTGTGTGTGAGAGAGAGGGAGGGAGTGAAATATGGAGGGATAAAGAAAGAGAAAGAAGCATAAAAGAATGTGAGAAATAGTGTGAGAGAGATAAGGGGGTGGGAGAGGAGAGCAATACAAAGATAGAGTGAAAGGTCGGAAAAAAGAGAGTGAGTGATAAAGTAAGAGAAAATGTAAGCAATGATAGAGTGAAGTAAGAGTGATAAAGGAGAGACCAAGAGAATGATAAATAGAGAGAGTTAGAAAAGGTCAAAAAGATTAAAGAGAGAGAGGGAGCAACAACAAGAGAGAGAATGAGAGAGAAATATAGAGAGAAGAGAGAGTAAGGGAAGAAAAAGCAAGAGTAAGTAAGTGAGAGAGGAAGACATTTAGTGAAAGAGAGAGGGAAAGGGAGGGAGGGAATTGAGGGAGAGCAAAAAAGAGTGAGAGAGTTCGTGAGGATTAAAGAGAGAAAGGGAGGGAGTAAAAGTTTATGAAATTGAAGAGAGAGAGAAAGCGAGAAAGGGAGGAAAAGTGAGAGAGAAACAGAGATAGGATAATGTCTGAAGGAAGAATGAGGAAGAGAGATGAAGTTAAAGAGAGAGCGAGAGAGAGGGCCACAGAGAGAGGGAGGGAGGGAGTGAAAGAGATTTTTGAAGAGAGTGAGTGAAATAGGGAGAGTTGGTGTGAGAGAAATAGAGAGAGAAGAGAGTGAAGGAAGCGCAAGAGAGAATGTGCTTGAGGGAGAGAGGGAGGGAGAAGAAGAGAAATATTAGGAGAAAGGGGGTGAGATGGAGAGAGAGAGATAGGAAGAGAGTGAGAGAGAGAGAAGGAAAGAGGGAGAGAGGAAGAGGGTAGGAGTGAAAGTAAAATTCAATAGAGATTAGAAATAGAGGGAGAGAAAGAAATAAAAATAGAAGAGAGTGTAATGGAAGATAGAACAAGAGGGAGGGAGGAGAAGAGAATGAGTGAGAAATGAAAGAGAGAGAGAGAATGAGAAAGGAAGGAAGTGGGGGATAGAGAGAAGAGAGGGAGAGAGAAAGTGAGAGAAATATATGAGGCAAGAGAGGGAGAGAAGAGAGAGAGCAAATGATAAATATTTAGGAGAAGGGTAGGTGAAAGAAAGAGAGGGAGGGAGAAAGGAAAAATACAGGGAGCCTAAGAGGAAGACAGAGGGAGAGAGAGAAATATTGAGAAGGAAATGGACAACAACTAAAAAAAGAGCAAATGAGATTGAGAAAAGGGATTAAAGAGATTGAGAGAGTGAAAGTAAGTTTAAAGAGGTTAGAGATTGACTGAATGAGAGGGGGTGGAGGGAGGATGATCAAGAATGAAATTAAAGAGAAAATGAAAATTTTAGGGAAAAAGAGAAAATTTGAGGGAACAAGAATGGGAGAGAGAGATCGAGAGAAAAATAAAGAGAGGAGTGTGGAAAAATGGAGAGAAAGGGGGAGGGAGTGATAGTGAGAGTTAAATTGAAGATAGATAGATGGAGCGGGAGAGAAAAAGAATGAGAAGAGAACAAGAAAAGATAGAGCAAGAGAGAGCAAGAAAGACTAAACTAGATGGAATATCTTGAGAGAGAGAAGAGAGCAATATAAGGAGAATCAAGGATAGAACATAGATGGGACAAAGAATGAGAGAGGGAATGTGTGAAGAGAGAGAGACTGTTGGATTGAGTGAGATGATTAACGAGGGAGAGAAAGAGAGAAAGGGAATGAGAGAAATAAAATGAGTAGAGATAGAAAGAGGACATAGGAAGGGAGTGTTTGGTGGTTGGATAGGAATTGAGAGAGCAACTGAGAGAGAGAGAGAGAGCGAATGAGAGAGTGAGAGAGTGATAGGGATTGAGAGAGAAAGTAGATAGAGTAAGAGAGATAATAAAAGAGGGAGAATAAGATAGAGATAGAGCAAGTAAAAGAGGTAAATAGAGAGGGAGGGATGAGAGTGAGACATAAAGGGAGTTGGCGAGGGAGGGAGGGGAAGAGAGTTGAGAGTGTAAGAGCAAGCGTGAGAAAGAGGACTAGTAGAGAGAAGAGTGAGAGAGAGATTATAAGAGAGAAGGAGAAGATTGAAAAATATACAGTGCCCAAGAAAGTGAGAGAGATATAGAGAGGGAGGTGGAGAGAAGAAGCAAGAGGATAGAGTGAGGAAGAAAAAGGGAGAGAAATATAGAGAGTTGTGGGGGAGATGAAGAGAGAGTGAGGGATAGAGAGAATAAGATAAGTATGGAGAGAGAGAGAGAAAAAGAGGGAGCATCAGAGATGGAGAAAGAGAGTGTAGGGAGAGAGAGAGCGAGCAAGATAGATTGAGGGAGGGAGATAAAGTTGTGTGTGAGAGAGGGGGAGAGAGAGAGAAAAAAAAGATGGAGGGAGAGTGAGTGTGTGTGTGAGTGAGGGGGAAAGAGGTACAAAGTGGCTAGTAAAGGAAAGAGAAAGGAAAGAGATGGTAAGAGTGCGAGAGAGGGGTCATAGAGATGAGTGAGAACAAAGAGTGAGGGAGAGTAAGTGAGAGAGAGCAAGAAATGGAGTAAAATTGAAGTTGAAAGAAAGAATAAGAGAGAGGGAGAGATATAACAATAAGGTGAGAAAGAGAGTTATGAAGAAGATGAGAGGAAGTGGGAGAGGGAGAGGGATAAAAAGAGTGGGGGTGGTAGGGAGAGATAGAGGGACAGAACTGAGAGAGAGGGATAGAGGTAGAATAACAGAGTGGTAAGGGGGAAAAAGTGAGAGATTGAGAAAGAGAGGGAGAGAATGAGAGTGAGAGAAAGAGAAGAGAGTGCAAAGAGTAGGAGAGGTGGAGTGAAAAAGACGGTGGGAGAGAAAATGAATGGTGTGAGAGAAGAAAGAGAGAGAAGATAGAGAGAGTAGAGGGAAGAATAATGAGGGAAATGGATAGAGGAAGGGAGATAGAGAAGGAGAGAAAAAGAGACTTGGAGAGGTAGTTTTTGAGGGTTGGAATAAGTGAGAGATATTAAGAGAAAGAGAGCAAGGAAGAGAGAGTGAGAGAGAAAGAAGATAAAGTTAGATAGAGAGAGAAAGACAGTGATGGAGAGGGAGAAACGAGAGGGAAAAGGTGGAAGAGAGAGTAAAGGGAAGCAAACAAATAGATTCAAATAATGGGGAGAGAAAGAAAGAGAGCAAGAAGGTGAGAAAGACACTGAGAAAGAGAAGCATGAGAGAGAGAGAAAAAGAGGGAGAGTGAGAGAGAGGGGGAGGCATAGAAAGAGGTAGAAAAATTGACGAAGTGAGAGAAAGAGAGAGAAAGAGAGTGAGATAGATAAAAAAAGAGAGAATATAGATAAGAAAGATAGAGAGAGGGAAGGAGAGAAAAAGAAGAGAAAGAGGAATGGAGAGAGAGTGTGAAAAAGATAAAGATAGAGTGAGAAATAATGGAGGGAGCGGAGGAAAAGAAGGACTACAAGCATTGATCAAAAAAGGGAGAGGAGGGAGGGAGGGTAGGAGAGAGAGAAAGAGAGTGAGAGAGAGAATAGTCGAGAGAGACTGAGTGAAACTAGAAATAAAAGTAAGAGAATTTGAGAGAGCAAGAGAGAAGGGGAATGATAGAGAGGAATAGTGAGGTAGCTCAAGAGAAATAAGGAGTGATGAAATAATGAGAGGATTGAATTTGTGAGAAAGAGAGATTGAGGGAAGGAGTGTGAGGGATTAAAGA
>NW_018165523.1:73251-83004 GCF_001263595.1 Phalaenopsis equestris
GAAAGATAAAGAGAAGGGGAAAACAGTAGAGTGAGTGAGTGTGAGAGAGAGAGAGGAAAAGGAGATTGAGAGGGACATAGGGAGAGAGAGGGAGGTGGGGAGTGGGAGTGAGTGAGAGATAGAGAGAGAATGAGGAAGGCATGGAAGTAAGAGAGAGTGGTAGAGAGAGGGAATGCGGGATAGAGGGAGAGAAAGAGTGAGAGGCGTGAGGTAGAAGAGAGAGAACGATAGAAATTAGTAAAAGAGAAAATAAGATAGAGGGAGTAAATAGTGAGAAAGAGAGAAAGAGGGAGGGAGAATAATACAGAAGAGTGAAAGATGAATCAAGGGATAGATAGAGGAGAGAGTGAGAGAGAAAGAGCATGATCGAAATAGAGAGTAAGATGGAGAGTAAGAAAGGGAGCTAAGGAGAATGAGAGGGAGTGGATGGCAAGAAGAGAGAAGAGTGAGGTACATTGAGGAGACCTAGAGAGCAAGAACTAATGAGTAAGAAAGATAGAGCGAGTAGAGATTTAGTGAGAACTATAGTTGGAGAGTGAGAGAGAACCAATAAGAGAAAGAGAAAGACATTGAGAGAGAATAGGATATAAGATATAGAAGGACAGAGAAGGATGAGAGAGAAATAAAGAGATTAGGAGATAAGGAAGTGTGGAAGAGGGGGAGAGAGAGATAAGACAGTGAGAGAGAGAGAGAGAGATAGGGTGCAAGAGAGCGAGATTGATATATATATACAGAGGGAAAGAATTAGAATAAAACTAAGAAAAAAGTGAGAGATAGGATGAGGGAGAGGGAGTGAGGGAGTAAAAGTGAAAGCAAGGGAGAGGGAGAGGGGAAAAGTATGAGAGAAAGTGGGAAACTATGAGGGAGAGATGCTGGGGATTGAGAGAGTTAAAAGAGGGAAAGTGAGATAGATATTGTATTTGAGGGATTGGGATGAGAAAGAGTGAGGTAAGAGAGAGAAGAGAGAATGACAGAAGAGAAAGTAAGCGGGAGAAAGTATAGCAAGAGGGATAAAGAGGGATTGACTAGAGAGTGTTAGGGAGAGTAAGTGAGGAAGATAATGAGATAGTGAGATAGAGGAAGGTAGCGAGAGAGATTGAACTAAGAGGAATTGAGATATGGAAAGAAAAAGTGAATAAGGAGAGATAAGAAATAACGATACAAAAGCGAGGGTGAAACTAAAAGAGAGGGGGGGAGAAAGATGGATGACAACAGAGGAGTAAGAAATAAGGTAAGAAAAAGGGAAAGATATTGAGATGAGTGAAAGAGGGTGGGTTAAAAATACAAGAATGTATGTGGAAGAGAGAGTGTTTGAGATATTTCAAGAATAAGATAGCATGAGAAAGTTAGAGTGGGAGAGAGGGATATATATTATGAGAATAAGAAAAAGAGAGAAGGAGAGACGGAGAGAAAGAGAAGAGCTAGAGCAAAAGCGATAGAGGGACGCAGAGAGAGTGATAATTAGATATTGAGAGAGATAAATGTGAGAGAGAGAGAGAGAGAGAGAGAGAGAGAAGAGAAAGAGAGGGAGGTGAGAGAAAGAGAGGGAGGTAAAAAATGGAATGAGATAAGGAGAGAGAGGCTGATGGATGGAATGACAAAGGGAGATAAAAAAAGAGCAAAATAAAGAGAGATAGGTGAGATAAATAGAGAAGATAAATAGAGGAATGGATGGATAGAGAGTGAAAAAATAGAGAGGTGAGGGAGAAGAGAGAGGAGGAGAAAGAGAAAGAGAGTGATAAAGGGAGATATAGCAAGTGTCAGAGCAAGAGAGAGAGATTAAGATAAAGAGAAAGAGAGAGAGAAGACAATGTGAGAAAGATAGAAGAAAGGGTGTCTAAGATAGAGGGAGTGATTATGAGAGAGAGGGAGATAGATAGATAAAGATGAGGTAAGAAAGAGAGAGAGAAGAGTGAAATAAAAAGTGGGGAAAAAAGAAATAGGATCGTAAGAGGTAGAGTGGGAGCGAGAGAGGGATAAAGAGCAAGCTAGAGAGAGATAGAGAGCAAGCAATAAAGACGAGAGAGGGAGAGAGAGAATAACAGAGAGAGGTTGGGAGAAGGTAGAGAGTATGTGTGAGAGATTATTAAGATAGAGATAGCTGGAGAGAGAGGAGGGAGAGAGTGAGATAGAGAGCGAGAGAAAAACATAGAGGAAATAAAGTGAGAGAAGAGGGAGCAAGAGAGAGAATGATAGAGTGAGAAAGTGATAGAGTGGAGGAAGAGTGTAAGTGTGAGTAAAAGAGCAAGAGAGGCAGCAAAAAGGAGGGAGAGAGAGAATAGGATAGAGATAAGGGAAAAAGAGAAGACTAGAGAGTGGGAGGAGTATGAGAGAGAGTGGGGAGAGATAACAAGGCGGTGTGAGAGAAAGCTGGGAAGAGGAAAAGAGAGGTGAGAGAGAGGATAATGGAAAGAGAGAGAAAGAGAGAGTGAAAGAAGAAGTGGGCAAAAAAGAAAGGGAGTAAAATAAATATGAAGGGTAGAAGAGAGATAATAGGAGGTAGAGTGGGAGCGAGATAGTAGGGGAACGAGCGAGCTAGAGAGATAGAGGTCAAATAGAGTGAGATTTGAGGAAAAAATAGAGGTAAAGTGGGAGGGAGTGAGAGTGAAAGTGAAATTGAAGAGATAAAAGAAGAGTAGGAGGGAAATAAAAGGAGAAGAGAATGAGGAAAGAGAGAGAGCAAGAGAGAGTGAGAAAGACAGCGAATGTGTGGAAGATAAGGAGAGAGAGGGGGGATGGGGGAAGGTGAGAGAAGTAGAGTGATATGTATGAGAGAAAGTGAGAAATAATGAGAGATAGATGAGAGTAGAGAGAAGAGAAAGTGGTTAAGAGGAGAGAAATCTTGAGAGAGAGAGAAGAGAGCAATATATAGAGAAATAAGAATAGAATAGAGTGAGACAGAGATTAAGAGAGGGAATGGGTGAAAAGTGAGACACAGAGGGAGTGGGTGAGAATGATTGAAGAGGGAGAGAAAGGAAATTAGAGTGGGAGTGGGAGAGAGAGTGTAAGAGAGAATTAGAAAGAGAATGGAGAGTGAGGGAAGATAGAGTAAGGGTGATTCAGTGAACAAGAAAATGATGGAGAGAGAGCAATAAAATGAGTAGAGATAGAATGATTGAGAAAACGAGAGACAAAAAGAGAGTAACAAAAAACTAATTTAGAGAGGAAGCAAAATTGAGAGAGTGATAGAGAGAACAGAGTGTGAGAAAGAGAGAGGGAGGGAGGGAGTATGTGTGAGAGTAATAATGAGGAGATGAGAGAGAGAGAGTTACAGATAAATTGATAGAAGAAAGAGTGAGGGAAGGGAGAAAAAGTGAGATGTAGTGCAAGAAAACACATGAGAGAAAGGGATAGAGGAATAGAAAGAGTGATAGATGAGAGAAACAGAAGAGAGAGTAACTGACAGAGAGGGAGGGGGTAGTGAGAGTGATTAAAAAGAGAGATTTTACTGAAAGAGGGAATTAAAGGGAAAGCGTAGAGGAAGAGAGAGTGAGTGAGAGGGAGAATAGGAGGGGAAAAAGAGAATGAGATAGCTAAATAGAGAGAGAGAGGAAGATGGATATGAGAAAAGTAGAGTGACAGAGGGAGTTATGGAGAGAGAAATAGTGTTTGTGTGATGTGAGTGAGAGAGAAAGAGTTAGAGAGGGAAGTAAGAGAGTAAGATGGAGAGGGAGGGAGTCAGAGAGGGAGGGGGAAGAACAAGGGAGAAAAAATGATGATGGGAGAGAGAGGAAGAGAAATAAAGAAGGATATAGAGAAATAGAGAAATGAAGAGAGGGAAAATGAAATTGAGAGAAGAGAAAATGATATAAGTGGATGTGAAAGAGAAAGAGTAATCAAGAGAGAGTAAAAAGAGTGGGAGAATATAAGGAAAAAGAAGAGAATAAGATAGATAAATAGAGAGAGAGGAATATGGAATGGAGAAAGGTAGAACGAGAGAAGGATTTACAGAGAGAGAGAGAGTGAAGAGTGTTTGTGTTATGTGAGTGAGAGGAGGAGATAGAGAGGGAAGTGAGAGAGCGAGATGGAGTTAGAGAGAGATGGAGATGGAGGGAGGGAGGGGAGAGAGAAATAGAGAGTGAGAGATTGAGGAAAGAGAGAAAGAGAGAGAAATAGAGAGAGGGATAGAGAGAATATGTGTGAAGTGTGAGAAAAAGTAAGAAACATTGAGTGAGAGTAATTGGGGAGAGATATAAGTTGTGGGCCATAGAAGACAGAGGGAGTGAGAAAGTGTGTGTGGAATAACATGAGACAAAGGGACAAGACAAAGAGTAAGTAAACAACAACAAAAGAGAGCAACAAAAGAAAGAGCAATAGGAGAGCAACAAAAGTTAGAGCAAGAGAGATAGAAGTGCAAGAGAGCAAGAAAGCGAGATAGAACGAAGAGTGAGAGACAGAACAAAAAAGGGAGAGATTGAGAAGGAGAGAGATAAAAGAAAGGTGTGAGAGAGATCAAAGAGAGAGAGAGAGGGAGGGAGAGGGAGAGAGAGGGAGAGAAAGAGAGAGATAAATAAAGAATGAAGATTAAGTGAACAATGTAGAGTGAGTGACATAAAGAGGGAGGGAAAGCAAGAGAATGTGTAAGTGAGATATAGAGCAAGATGGAGAAATAGAGAGGGAGGGAGAGGGATGAAGGAGAAAGAGAGAGATCGAGTGAGTGTGTGTGCGAGAGATAAGAGATATAGTGGGGGATAAAGAGAGAGAGTGAGAGGAGAGTGAAGACAAAGCATTATGAAAGAGAGTAGGAATGAGAATAGAGAAAAAGAGAGGGAGTATGTGTGAGTGAAATTGAAGAGAAAGAGAAAGGAATTTAGAGATGGAGAGAGAAAATGAGAGAGAAGTGAGAGTGTGGGAAGAGGGAATAGAGAGACGGTACGATGAGAGAGAATGTGAAGAGAGAGGGAGAGATAAAGAGAGAGTGCTCGATAGATGGATAGAAAAGATGAAATGAGCAAGAGAAATAGGAGAGAGAAACGAAAGAGAGTGAGAGATAGAGAAATTTAACATAAAGTGAATTTGAAAAGATAGAGAGCGAGACAAAAAAATATAGATAGAAAATTAGAGGCAGGGAGCTTAACAGAGAGAAAGGAAAAGATATAATGAGAGAAATATAGAGAGAAAATAAAGTAAGGGAATAGAAGGAAAGAGCGGGACAGAGAAAGAATGACAGTGAGTGCAAGAGAGAGATAGAGAAAGAATAAAGGCGGGAGGAATGGATAGAGTGTATGTGATAGAGGGAAAGTGAGTGAGTGTCAAAGAGAGAGGGAGGGAGTAAGGTAGAGAGAGCAAGAGAGAGGGAGAGAGCGTAATAGGGAGGGTGAGAGAGAGAGATCAAGAAGGAAGGAGGGAGGAGTGAGAGAGTGTGTGTGTGAAAGAATGAGTAAAAAAGAAGGATGGAGGTTAAGAGAGAGAAGGGTGAAAGGGTAAGAAAGATGTATAAAGAGATCATGGGAGAGAAAGTGTGTGTGTGGGAAGAAAGAGAAAGAGAGGATACGAGTAAACTAGAGAGAGGGTGAGAATGGGAGGTAGAAAGAGTGGGAGAGAGAGAGGGGAAAGAGAGGGAGAAAGAGAGGAGTGAGAGAGAGGTAGAAAAAGTGGGAGAGGAGGTAGAGAGAGGAAGAGTGAGAAAGTAGGAGGGAGACAGGGAGAAAGCAGTGAGAAAAGAGGAGAAAGGAGAGACATGAGTAAGATAGATAATTAGCAAGAGAGAAAGAAAGTGGGAGGATAGAAGAGAGAGAAGATATAGGAAGAGTAGTGGGGCAGAGGGATAGAGAAAGAGAGAAAGGAAGAGAGAGATAATGGAAGAGAGAGTGTGAGTGAGAGATAAAGAGAGAGAGAGAGAAATAGTGAAAGGGGCCAGGACTATTAGAACAATGAGAAGCAAGGTAGGGAAGAAGTTTTATAGAGTGAGGAAGATATAAAGAGAGTGAGAGAGATGTAGGGAGGGAGAGAGAGAGAGAGAGCAAGAGAGATGTAGACTATGAGGAGTTAGGGAGAGAGTTATTGAGAGAGAGAGTGAATATTGGAATCACAAAAGAGTGAGGGAGGGAGAGACAGACAAAGAATTTATAGGAGATAAAATTAACCGATAGAATGAAGAGATAGAATGAAAGATAGAAGGGAGAGTCAAAGTAGGTGAGAGATGAGGGAGTGTGTGTGAGAGATGAGGGAGAACAAGTGTGAGTGAGAGAGAGGAGCAAGTGTGAGAGAGAAAGAGGGAGAAAGAGAGTGAGAGGGAGAGGAGGGACAAATATGAAAAAGAGAGTGAAATAGTGAGAGAAAGTTAAAAGGGAGCTCTCTGGAGAGAGGAAGATAATGATAGCAAAAGGAAGGCAAAGAAATACAGAGAGCAAGAAAGAGGTAGAGATAACTATGACAGAGAGAATGAGAGGGAGATTGACCGAGGGAGAGAGAGGAATAGAGAGGGAGAGACAGATAGTCGGCACATAGAGAGCAAGAGAGATAAAGTAGGAGAGAGTGAGAGAGAAAGAATGAGAGAGAAAAGAGAGGGGAAGGGGGTGAGATCGAGGTAGGGAGAAGAAAGAAAAGGATGAATAAAGAAATAAAGCAAAAGAGAAAGTTGAGATAGGGAGATGGAAGAAGGATGGACAAATAAATAAAAAGTGTAAATCAAAATGAGTGGAGGGGAGAAGAGAAGAGAGAGCGTAAGGGAATGAGTCAAAGAGAGAGGGTGAGGGGGGGAGAGAGGGAGATAGGAAGGCAAGGAAGAAAAAATGAAAGAGAGGGAGGGAGAGGGAGAGAAAGTTGGAGAGAGATAGAGAGATTAGAAGGGAGAAGGGAGAAGCAATAGAGATAGAAAGAGTGAGAGAGAGAAAGAGAGAGTGAGAGAGAGAAAGAGAAAGAGAGGAGAGGATGGAGAGAGAAGAGGGGAAGAAAACGAGTGTAAGAGAAATGAGAGTGAAAGACAAGAAAGATAGAGAGATTATAGCAAGATTGAAAGAGATCGAGGTAGAGAGATAATAAGGGAGCTAAAAACAGTGATGGAAGCCAGATGAGCTAGAATAATGAGGGTGAGGAAGAAGCAAAGTGAGATAAAAAAAAGAGAGAAGCAGGGAGGGAGATATAAAAGTCTTCCCTATGTACCTCACTCTTCATTCTCCTCCTCACCTACTCTTCTTTCTTTAAGAAAGAGGAGAGAGACATGGAGGAGGGGGAGAGAGCGTGTGTGAGAGAATAAGGAAAGTAGAGATAGTTGGTGAGAGGGCAGAGAGAGGGTGAGATAGAGAGAGCTAGAGAAAACATAGAGGGAAGGAGGAAGAGGAAGAGAGTAAGTTTGAGTAATAGAGAGAAATTGATAGAGCGGGAGGAAGAGAGTAAGTGTGAGTAAAATTAAGGAGTGAGGGAGGCGAGAAAAAAAGGGGAGAGAGAATAAGATAGAAATAGAGAAAAAGAGAGAGGATGGTAGTGGGAGAGAAGTGGGAGCGAGAGTAGGGGAGAGAGGGAGAGAGAGATATAACAAGGAGGTGTGAGAGAAAGCTAGGAAGAGTCGTAGAGAAAGGTGAGCGAGAGGGAAAAGGAAAGAGAGAAATTAGGGGAGGGAGGTACGGACTCTTGCTACACTTTCTCGTTCTCACACACTTTCTCACTCTATCCCACAGTCCCTCCCTCTCCAACCCCTATTCCACACTCCCACTCTCTACATCCCCTTATCTCACTATCCCTCTCTTCTCTCCTCCATGTCTTTCTCCCCTTCTTCCCTATCCACTTCCTTTTTCCTTGTTCTCTCTATCTCTCTCACCACTATTCTCTCTCACTTATCTTTTTCTCCATCTTTAACTCCCTCTTTCCCTTATCACACCCTCTCTCTAACTCTCCTTATCAACCCTCCCCAATCTCTTTCCATCTCTCTCTCACATTTTCTTCCCTCCTTAATCTCTCTCTCTCTCTATCATTCTGTCTCCATTTCCCACTTCCACACACTCTCTTCCTCTCTCCTACTCTGTCTTACACACAATCTCTCGTACATTTTCTCGATCTCCCTCCCTCTCTCCCTCTTACTCACTCTCTTCCTTGTTTCACTCCCTCTATCTCTCATATCTATCACACTCCCTCCCTCTCCCTGTCTTGCTCACTTCTCCCTTTTATAGAATCTCTCAATATATGTTGTAAATCTCTTTCTCACTTTCTTTCTCTCTTCTCTCTTTTTATCAAACATTCTCTCTTACTCTCTTTTATATATATCTCTTAGCTAACTTTTTCTCTCAAACTCTCTCTCTCTGACCCTCTCTCTTCTACTTCTCTCCAACTCCTCTCTTTTCTCTTTTCTTTGTTCTTAATTTCTCTCACACTTGACTCTCTCTCCCTTCCTATCTCTCACTCCATCTATCTTACCCATATTCTCACGCTCTTCCCCCCTCACTCTCTAATATCTTTATTGATTTTTAATTATATCTTATTCCATCTTCCCCACTATCTTTTGCCCTGGCTCCCTCTCCCCACCCTCACTCCTCTCACTCCTAATCTATCTAATCTATAACTTTCTCTTTCCTCCCTTTCTATGCTTTCCTCTCTTATATCCTCTTCTCACTCTTTCTCTCACTCTCGCTCTCGCTTTGGCCTCTCTCACCTGAATCTATTTCTCACTTTGTCATTGCTCTCTCCCTTCCTCTCCAATAGCTTTTTATCTACCCACTCTTTATCTGACTCTCTCTTTCTCTCCCTCTCTTTGTCTTACTGTCTCTGATCTCTTTTCCCCCCTCAAACACTCCCATTTTTTTCTTTCTTTCAATTTCTCAAACTATTTTCCATTTTTTTTCTCTTTTTGTGACATTTTTTTCACTATTTCTCACTCTCACTCTTGCTTTCTCCTTTCTCCTCTCTCATTATCTCTCTCATTGTATGTCACTTTCCCTCCCTCACACTCTTCCTCTTTGCTTGTAGTCACATATATCTTACTCTCTCTATCTCTCACCCTTCGCTCTTGCTCACTCTCCTTGCCTTTAATGTACGAGCACTTTGATGCTCTCTCTCACTCTCCCTTCCTCTTTCATACTCTTAACATTTCTCTCTCTCTCTATCACTCTCCATTCCTATCTCTTTCTCCCTCACTCTACCTCTATCGCAATCTCTCACTTTTTTAGACACACTCACTCTCATACCCTCCTCCTCACTCGTTTATTCCCCATCTCTTCATCTATTCCTCTCTCAGACTCTCTCTTTCTTTATCCACCTCTTTATCACTCTTCTTCCTTCTTCTCTCTCTCTCCCCTTTTTTCTTGCTATTTTCTACTCTTTCCATCTCACTCTTTATGTCCCTCACTCCCACTTAATCTCTCTCACTCTCTTTTCATTTCTCTCCCTCTCTCTTTTTTCTCTCTCTCGTTCACTCTCTGCACTCTCCCTTGCTCTCTCACTCCCTCCATTCCTCCCTCCTTCCCTCCCTCCCTCTATCTCTAACCATTCTCCCTGTCTCTTACCCTCTCTATTCTCTCTCTTCGTATCTCTCACCCTCACTAACTCTCTCTTTCTTATATTTCCCTCTCTCCCCCTTCTTTATCACCTCTCAACTCTCTTTCATTTTCTCTAACTCTTTTCTTCTCTCATACTCTCTTATCTCACGCTCTTTTTTCTCTTTATATCCCTTGCCCCTCTTCTATCGTACTCTCTCTCCCTCTCATTATAGCTCTTATACTCTCTCTTTCACACCCTCCATCTCTAATTTTTTCCCTCTCACACATTCCTCTCTTCTCTCTTCCCTTACTCTATCAATTTTTCTCTCACTCTTTCTCTCTC
>NW_018165523.1:83245-88462 GCF_001263595.1 Phalaenopsis equestris
CCCTCCCTCTCTCCCTATATCTCTAACCATCCCCCTCTCTCTCCACCCTTTCTCCAACCCTTTCTCTCTCCCCATCTCGCTCTCACTCACTCTCTCTTTCTTCTCTCTCTCTCTTTCCCCCTCACCTCCATTCTATTTCTCTCGTTATCACTCTCTCACACTCTTTTCTCTCACAACCTCCCTCATTCTCTCCCTCTCATTCTAGCTCTCATACTCTCCCTTTTACACCCTTCATCCCTCCTTTTCACCCTCTCTCTCGCCCTCTTTCCATCCATCTCTCATTGTTTCTCCCATTCCATAATTTTTCTATTTTTCTCTCCCTCACACCCTCTCTTCTTCTCTCCTCTTTCTCTACTCTTTATCTTTATTACTCTATCAGTACTCTCTCTCTCCTACTCTCCCTCCCTCCCTCCCTCACTCTTACTCTCTTCTCTCTTTCTCCGCCCTCTAACTCTTCTCTCTATATTTTCTCTATATTTTCTCGCTCTTTTTCCTCACTTTTTATTATCTCTTCCTCTCTTCCTCTCTCGCTCCATCTCTTTCACACACTCTCTCATTCTCCCTCTTCTATCCGCTCTCTCCCTCTCTTTCATTCTCTCATGCCCTTCTAATCTCTCTCTTTCTTTGACTTTCTTCTTTAATAATATATGTCCTTCATGCTTTCTCTCTCACTCACATTTTCTGTCTCAGTCTTTGTCTTACTCTTGCTCTCTCACATATCTCTCTCTTTTACGCACTCTCTCCCTCTCTCCTATATATCTTTCTCTTCATCCCCTCATTATCTTGCTCTTTCTCACTCTCTCTCAGTCAATCTCTCTCACTTTATCTTCCATCACTCTAACTTCTCTCCATATTTTTTCTCACTCTCTCTTTCTCTCTTTCAGTTCCTCTCTCTCTCTCTTCCTCTCTCTCTTCAATCTCTCTCACTCCTTTCCTCTATCTATCTCTTTCTTAATTTCTTTCTCTCTCACTCACTCTTTCACTCTTTGCTCCCTATCTCTTTCTCTCTCACTCACTTTTTCACTCTTTGCTCTCTCTCTCTATTGGCCTCTCTTCTCTTATTCATTCCATATTCTCTCTCTTCACTCGCCTTTTCTCTTACTCTATCCCCTACACACACAAACTCGTCTCTCTTTCTCTCCTCTCTTATCTTTATCTCTTCCTCTCACTCTCCCATCCTCTCTCTCCTTGTCCCTCTTGTCTCCCTCTCCCCTCTCTCTATGACTCATTTTCTTGGTCTCCCTCCCCCTTCTCTCTATGACTGATTTTCTTGGTCTCCCTCCCCCTCTCTCTATGACACATTTTCTTGCCCTCCCTATTTCTCTCAGACTCTATACTCTATTCTCTCTTAACTCTCTCTTCTCACTATTTCTCACTCCCTCTCTTCTCCTCTCTTAACTCTCTCTTCTCACTATTTCTCACTCCCTATCTCTCTCTTCAATTTGCCTTCATCTATCTCTCTTTTTCTTCCTCTCTCTCTTTCTCGCTATTTTTCTTCTCTCTCTTTATTCTTCTCTTGCTCTCTCTCTATCTCTCTCTCTTGCACTCTCTTTTGTCAATCTCTCTTCTCATTTTAACTCATTATTTCTCTCATTCTATCCATCAATCTCTCCGTCTCTCTCCCTCCCTACCTTTCTCTTTCAATCTCTCTCTTTGAGTAGCACTCTCTCTCCCACTATTCTCTCTCATTATTTCTCACTTTCACTAATACCTCTCTCTTGCTTTCTCTCTTGCTCCATCCCTCCCTCCCTCCTTCTACTCACTCCCTTCCTCTCTCTCCCTTTCTCTCTCTCTCCTGCTCCACGTCTCTCCCTATTTTACACTCTCACTTGCTTCATATCTTTAGCTCTTTCTTTTCTTGCCTCATTTCTCTCTATTGCTCTCTTGCTCTCCATCTTCTCGTTACCTCCATCTCCAAAATTTCACCCATACTCTCTTCCTCTCACTGTTGTACTCAATGTTCTCTCTCTCTCTCTCGCACTCTCTATCTACTGTACTCGTTTATGTCTCTCTCTTTTCTATTTCTTCTCACAATCTTTTGTTTCCTTTTATCCCTAATCTCTTACACACACTCTCTCTTACCCTCGCTTTCCCTCACCCTTCCTTCCCTCCATCCGTCCCTTTTCCCTATCTCTCTCACACACTGTAACCTTATTTCTCTCTCCCTCTCTTCCTCTCTATTCCTCTCTCTCTCCCCCTCTCTGTCTAACTCTTCTCATTCTCTTGCCCTCTTTTGCACACTTTTTCTTGTTTTATCTTCCCTCACTTTTAATTCTCTATATTTCCCTCTTCTCTCCTTCTCACTCCATCTCTATTCAATCTCTTACACTCTGTCACTCTATCCCTCTCTTTCTCACTCTCTCTCTCTCCCACACTCAATCTTCCAGTCGTTCTCCCATCTCACTTTCTCACTCTGTTACTCTCTCTCTCACTCTCTTTTTTATCACTTTGCCCACTCTCAATCCTCTCATTTCTCTCTATCAATTTCTCTCTTTTCTCTCCCTCATTGTTTCTCACTTTCTCTCACACTTCTCTCTCCTTCCCTCCCTCTTTTACTTCATACCTCCCTTACTCTCTCTCTCCATATCTCTCACTCTCTTTACCATACTCATGTTCTCACTCTCCACCTCTTTATATAATTCTCTCTAGCTCCTTTGCTTGCACTCTCTGACTATTTTAATCTCTGTCTTGTATGTGTCTCCCTCCCTCCCTCACTCTTACTCCTTGCTCTTAATCTCGCTGTCCCTCCTTAATCTCTTACTTTCTCTCTCATTGCTCTATCTCCTTCTCGCTCTCACTCTTTTGCTCTTTCTCTGTAGATCTCTCTCACTCCCCAACTCTCTTCCTCTTTATATCTCTTTTTCCATCAAACTTGCTTACTCCCTCTTTCTGTCTCTCTCAAAATCTCCCTTATGTTGCTCAACTTCTTTCTCCATCCCTCTCTCTCTCTATTCTTTATCTCAGTTTTCTTCTTCCTCACCCTCAATTATTCCAGTTTGTCTCATTTCCTTTATTGTTTTTAGTTCTCTTTCTAGCTCTCTACCTTGCTCTCTTTCCGCTCTCTTTCCTCTCTTTCCATCTTGCTATTCTCTCTCCCTCTTCTGCTTTCTTTCACTCTCCTTTCTTTTACACTATGTTTCTTGCTCTCTCTTTCTTCTCTCAATGTCTCTACCTCTCTTTCTCTTTCTCTCTCACACTCTCTTCATCCCTATCGCTTTCTATCCTCATATTCACTCTCGCTATCTCTCTCTAACTTTCACTCCCTCTCCCTCCCTTTCTTTCATTTTCTCTTCGCTGCTCTCTCTCTCTCCCTCCCTTGACATCTCTATGACACACCCTCCATTCCTCCCTCAGTTCTTTCTCTCTCTCTCTCTCTTGTACCCCATGCCATTCTCTCTCCATCCCGCTCTTTCTTTCTCTTACCTCATTTTATTTTCTTTTAATGTCTCTCATTGTTTCTCTCCCATTTAGCGCTTCTTGTCTTTTCAATTCACATTCACTCTTATTCCCTCACTCTCCTACTCTCTTTTTATCACTTTATGTTAAATTTCTCTATCGCTTACTCTCCCGTCCTCTATTCCGTTGCTCTCTCCTATTTCTTTTGCTCCTTTCACTCTTTCTATCCATTTATCCAGCACTCTCTATTTCTCTCTTTCACTTCACATTCTCTCTCATCACACCATCTCTCTATTCCCTCTTCCCACACTCTCACTTCTCTCTCTATCAATCTCTCTCCATCTCTCAATTCCTTTCTCTCTCTCCAATTTCCCTCACTCTTGCTCCCCCTCTCTTTCTCTCTATTCTCATTTTTGCTCTCTATTCTATTGCTTTCTCTTCACTCTCCCTCTCCTCTCATCTCCTCTCACTCTTTCTCTCTCTATCCCTGACTATATCTCGCTCACTTTTTCTCCTATTCTCTCTAACTCTCTCACAGACAATCCCTCGATCTCTCTCTTCTCCCTTCATCTCTCTCCCTCCCAGTCTATTTCTCCATCTTGCTCTATCTCTCTCACACTCATTCTCTTGCTTTCCCTCCCTCTCTCTTCTATCCTTATTTATCTATCTCTTTCTCTCCCTCTCTCGCTCACTCTCTCTCTTCAATCTCTCTCACATCTTCCTTCTATCTTTCTCCTTCATAATCTCTCCCATTTTGCTCTCTCTCACTCACTCTTTCTTCTATCTCACTTTCTTGCTCTCTTGCACTTTATATCTCTCTTGCTCTTTCATTTGTTGCTCTCTGTTATCGCTCTTTCATCTATCTCCTATTATTCCACACAGACTTTCTCACACTCTCTCTCTCTTCTATGGCCCCCCACTTCTATCTCTCTTCATTTACTCTCTCTCATTATTTCATAATTTCTCTCACACTCCACACAGTTTTTTTGTCACTCTCCATTTCTCTCTCTCTATTTCTCTCTTTCTCTGCTCTCTCACTCGCTTTATTTCTCTCTCTCCCTCTCTCCCTCCCTCTCCATCTCTCTCTCTCTCTCTCTCTAACTTCCCAACTTCCCTCTTTATCTCGTCTCTCACTCACATCACACAAACACTTTCTCTCTCTCTCTCTATAACTCCCACTCTCACTCTACCTTTCTCCTATCCATCATGCTCTCTCTCTATTTATCTATCTCATTCTCTTCGTTTTCCTCCTATTCTCCCTCTCTCTCTCTCTTGTTCTATCTTCCCTCACGCTCTTTCAACTAATCTTCACTCACTCACTCACTCTTCTCTCTCTATATTTTTTCTTACACACACACACATTCTCTCTCTCTTTCATTCCTTCTCTCACTAAAATTTCTCACTTTTTAATCACTCTCACTCCCACCCTCTCCCACTCTATCACTTACTCTCTCTTCAATTTCTCTCTTCTCACTCTTTATATTCCTTTACCCCTCTCTCTCATGTGTTCTCTCTCACTACATCTCACTTCCTCTCCCCTCCCTCTCTCGTTCTTATCTCTATTTCTCTATCCCTCTCTCTCCCATCTCTTCATTATTACTCACACTTCCTCCCTCCCTCTCTCTTTATCACTCTCTCTTGCTTTCTCTCTAAATTTATTTTTGGTCACTTTTTCTGACTCCCTCTTTCTCAATCTTTCTATATTGCTCTCCTTTCCTTTCTCTTGTTCAATGGATCACACTTGCTCTATGTTGCCTCTCTCATTTCTCTACCCTCATCTACCTCTCATTATTTCTCACTTTCTCTCACATATCTAACTCC
>NW_018165523.1:88472-102494 GCF_001263595.1 Phalaenopsis equestris
TATCTCCTTATCTTTCACACATTTGTTGTCTTTCTTGTTCTCTCTTGCTCTATCTTTCCTCATTCTTTTCTCCTTTTATTGGTCTCCTGCTCTCTCTATCTCTTTTAAATTTCACTCTCACTCTCACTCCCTCCCTCTTTCTCTCTATTTTTTTCCTCACTCCTCTCTTTATTTTCCTCTCGATCTTTCTCTCCCTTTCTCGTTCCCTCTATTTTTCTCTTTAATTTCATTCTTGATCACCCTCCTTCCACCCCCTCTCATTTTGTCAACCTCAAATCTCTTTACACTTTTTCTCTCTCTCTCTTTCTCTCAATCTCTTTAACTCCCTTTCTCAGTCTCTCTTCACACGTCCTCCATCCCTCTCTCTTCCATCTCTTCATTATTACTCACACTTCCTCCCTCCCTCTCTCTTTATTGCTGTCCTTTCCTTTCTCTTGTTCAAGAGAGAGAGGGCAAGAGTGAGTAAATGGAGAGTTAGGTAGAAACTCATAGAAAAAGAGAAAGGGTCAGTGAATAGAGACTGGTCATGGAGTGATAAAGAGAGTGAGAAAGAGAAAGAGAGAGCATAAGAGTGATCAAAAAAGAGATAAGAGAGAGATAAAGAGGGAGAGGGAGTGAAAAAAGGAGAGGGAGAGAGAGGGAGGGAGGGAAAGTAAGAAAGGAAGAGAGAGGAAGACAGAGAGGGAGAAAGTGTGGGTGTGAGAGAGGGAGCAAAAGATAGAAAGATATAGAGTGAGTGAGAGGGTCAAAGCAAGAGAGTGTGATAGCGATGGAGACAGAGGAAGAGAGTGGGAGTAGGTTTGGTGTGAGAGAGAGAGCAATAAGGAGAGGGTGGGAGTGCAAAAGAGAGCAAGAGATAGAGGGGACATACCAAAAGAGTGAGGGAAGCATAGGGATATGAATCAAGAGAATTTGAGAAACGAGAGTTAGAGAGATAAAAAAGATCGCAGGAGATAAGTATATATAGTGGGAGAGAGCGTGAAGGAAAGAAAAGGAGAGAAAGTGAGAATGAGCATAGAAAGAGAGAGAGTGGGCGATTCAGAAGAAAGAGCAAGGGTAGAAGAGGTTGAGAGAGGTGGAGAGATTAAGGCTAGGGAGTGAGTGAGGAGCAAAAGTAAGGGATAGAGAAGATCAACAGGGAGATAGAGAGAGTGAGAGGTAAGAGAGGGAGGGGAGGGAATGAGACTTGAGACTGACTTGAATAGTGAATAGAGTGAGACATAACTAGAAATATGTAGACTGAGAGAAAGAGGGTGAGAGGAAAAGGAGAGTGTGGGAGAAAAGAGATACGGAGGGATAATCTATGAGAAGATTGAGCGAGAGAAATATTGAGAGGCATAGAAAGGGGCAGAGAGAGCAAGAGAAAGAGGGAGTAATAAGGAGCGAGACTGAGAAAGATGGGGAGAGTAAGATAAAGCTAGAGATAGAATGGAAAGAAAACAAAGATTGAACTAAAAAAGGAGAAAGAAACAGTGAGAGAGATGAGAGAGAGAAAGAGGGAGAGTGAGAAGGCAAGAGAAAAAGAGAGATGAAGAGAAGGAGTGAGAGAAGGAGAGGAATGGTGAGAGAGTTTGAAAGAGAAGGGAGGGAGAGTGAGTAATAGAAAAGGGGAGGGAGAGTGTGTGAGAATAGAGAGAAGAGAGGGGGATCAGGAGTGATATAGAGTGGGAGGAGTGGAAGAAAAAGAAAAAAATAATTATGGAGGAGAGTAAGACAACAAGGAAGAGAGGGGACAAGTGACAAAGAGTGCGCGAGGAGCAAGAGATAACAATAGGGAAGAAAGGGTGAGAAATCGTTTAGTGAATGAGAAAAGGAGAGATAGGAAGACCAAGAGAGAGAGTGAGAATAAAAAAGATATGACCACAATAAAAAGATTAACAGAGAGAGGAAAGAGAGCGAGAGGGAGGGAAAGGAAGAGTGAGGGAGATCAAATGATGAAGTGAGAGATAGTAAGAGAAATAAAGAAGGATATGGTGAGAAAAAGAGCTGAAGAGATGGAGAACGAAACTGAGAGAAGAGAGAATGACATAAGAGGGTGAGAGAGAGCAAGAGTAATGAAGAGAGAGATCTAAAGAGCAAAGGAGGGATAGATAAAAGAGAGAGGGATAGAGTGAGAGGGAGGGAGAGAAGGACTGAGCGAGTATGGAGAGAGAAAGAAAGAAATAAAGAGAGAATGAGACAAAGGAAAGGAGGTAGGGAGGGAGAGAGAGGGATAGATAGAGGAGGAGAGGGACAAAGGGGAAAAAGGGAGAGAGAGGGGGGGAGGGATGGGAAGAGAGAAGAAAAAGGGAAGAGTGAAAGGATAACTAGAGAGTGCAATTAAGAAAGAGAGTGAGAAAACATAAGCGGGAGCTATAGAATGAGAAAAGATAAGCGGGAGCTACAAAGAGGAGCAAGAGAGAGAGAGTCAAGAGAGAGAGAGTTAAAGGGAGATAGAGATTGTAATAGAGAGTGAGAGAGAGAACCTCAGAGGTAGGAGCAATAAAAAGAGAGGAAATGTGAACTTTGTGAGATAGAAAGATTGAGGGAGAGTAAAAGAGAGGCAGATAGAGATAGAGATGAAGAGAGAGAGAGGAGGACTAATAGCGGTGAAGAGAGAGAGAGGAGTAAAGTGGTCGGTAGAGAGATAAAGTGGTAGTGAGAATGGGGGTGACAAAGAAAGGGAGTGTAGTGGAAAGGTGAAGAGATTAAAAATGAGTTCAAAGGACGTAGATCAAAAGAAAAATAATAAGAGAGGGAATATAGATATTATGAGAGAGAGAAAAAGAAGGAAATGATGGAGGGAGGGAGGGATAAAAATAGAAAAGTGCAAGCTAGAGAGAAGTACAAAATGAGAGAGGAAAGAGGGAGGGAGAGATGGAGGGTTGAGGAAGAGGGGGGATAAAGGGGATGGAGAGGTTGTTAGTGCAAGAGATATAAGAAAGGAGAGAAAAAGCAAAAGAAAAAAAAAGGAGAGAGAGAAATGAGAGCAAGTGAGGTAGTGGAAGAGAAGGAGGTAGGGTGAGAGAGGGAGAGTGTGAGAGCAAGAAACATGATAGAGAGATTTAAGAGAGAGGAGATTGAGGGAGAGAGTGTGAGATATTGATATAGAGCGGGGGTGGAGAGAGAGAGAGATGAGAGAAAGTGAGAGATAAAGAAAGAGGTAGATAGAGTAAGAGTATAGAAAAAGACGAAGAAAGAGGGTGGAGAGTCAATGAGCAAGATCGTAGAGGAGAGAGAGAGTGAGGGAAATTGATTGAGATTGTGATCATGGAAAAGAGATGGAGGAGAGAGAGAGAAAAAGGGGGCTTAAGAAAAGATGGAGATGGAGGGAGGGTGTGAGAGGGAGAGAGAGGGAGTGAGAAAAAAGTGGGAGAGAGAAAGAGACAGAAAGAGAGAAAAAGAGTGTGAGAGCAATAAAGAAAGCAAAAGAGAAGAGTAAGAGTGTTAGAGAGAATGAAAGAGGTAAAGGAACATAGAGAAGATAATGTGAGAAAGGTGAGAGAAAGAGAGATAGAGGGTAAGCGAGTGAGAGAGAGAGAGGTCAAGAGAGAAATAGTTAGAGAAAGTGTGAATGGGAGAGATTGTGGGAGGAGAGAGGGATAAGGGGAGAGAGAGAGGAAGTAGAAAGATAAGAGTTTAAGAGAGAGAGAGCGAGAGAAGAGATGAGAGTAAGAGTAGAAAAAGCAGAAGAGAAATAAGAAGAGAAAGAGAAGAGAAAAAGTGATTTAAAGAGAGGATGAGATAGTAAAAAAGATTGAGAGAGAGAGATGGTGAGGTAGTGAACACATAAGAGATCAAAGGAGGCAAGAAATTGATAAAGAGAGGGAGGAGAGAGATAGAAAGGGAGATGAAGATATAGTGTTTGAGGGAGAGACAAAGAGATACAGGATGAGAGGAGGGTGTAGAGGGAGAGAGAAGATCGAGAGAGAAAAAGATGAGGGAGAAGAGATAGTGAAATAAACTAAGCAAATGAGACAGACAAAATAAAGAAGGGAGAGCGAGATTGAGAGAAGGAGATAGAACTTTTGAGAAAGAGAGGGAACAATAAATGGAGAGAGATCAAGGAAGAGAGAGGGAGAGGATAAATGTAGAGAGTGGAGGGTAGAGAGAGCAGGGGAGAGATAAATTGTGAGAGAGGATGACACAGAGAGGGAGAGAGAAAGAAGAGCATGAGAGTGAGCTAGAGAGAAGAGAGAGCTAGAGCAAGAGACAAAGTAAGAGTGAGTGAAAGGGCAAGAGTGTAAGAGAGGTGGGGGAGAGGTGAGAGAAAGATAAGCAAAGAAAGTTGTTGAAGCAGGAAGAGAATATGAAGAGAATAGAGAATGTAAGAGAGAGAATGAGATGAAGAGGTAGAGAGATAGTGAGATAAAGAGATTGAGAATAGTGAGTGAGCGAGAGGGAGAGATAGTAAGAGGGAGAGAGCAAGAAAGTGATTATGAGTGATATTTGAAGTGAGCGAGCGAGTAAGATAAATAAAGGAATAGTAAGAAAGAGTGAGAGAGAGAGAAGGAAGAGAGGAAGATAAGCAAAGGGAGAGCGAGATCGAATCTATAAGAGAGAGAGGGAGAGAGAAAGGGAGAGTGAGTGAGGGAGTGGGAACATAAGTGGAGAGAGAGTGTGAGCAAGGGAAAGTGAGCATGAGTGTGAGCAAGAGAAAGTGAGCATGAGTGTGAGAGAGAAAGAGAGATGGAGTGGGAGCGAGAGAGTTAGAGGGAGAGGAGGGGAGGAAGGGAAAGATAGTGAGAGAGAGAGACACCGTCAGAGTGATAATTAGAGAGAAAGGAAGGGAGAGATAGATAGAGGAGAGTGGGTGAGCGTGAGAGAGGGAGCAAAAGATAGAATGAGAAAAATTGAAAGAGAGGGTAGGAGCAAGAAAGTGTAAGAGAGATGGGGAGAGAAGGAGATGGATAGAGGGATAGAGATCTGGACAATGAAAGATAGAAAAAAAAGTGAAATATAGAGGGATAGAGAGAGGAATAAAATGAGAGAGAGAGGGAAGGAGAGTTAGAATGAGAATAGATGAGAGAGAGTGTGCGTGAGATAGAAGAGATAGAAAGCGAGAGAAAAAAGAGAGCAAGAGCAAGAGAGAAAGAGAAATGTAGGTAGAGACAGATAGAGAGTGCGATGAAAAAGTGGGAGAAGAAGGGAGAGAAGAAAGAGACAGGTGAGAAAAAGAGAGAGCCAGAGAAGGTGAGAGAGATAATGATGAGAGAGGAGCGAGAAAATCTAGAGAAGGTGGGAGAGAGGGAGTGAAGAGAAAAAAAATTAGTGAAATAGAAGAGATACAGTGAGAAAGAGGGAGGTAGACCAAGAAAGTGCGAGAGAGATCAAGAGAGAGAAATAAATGAGAGAGGGAAAGAAAAATTGAGCTAGGGTGATAGAGAGAAGTAGAAGAAGTAATAAAGGAAGGGAGTGAAGGAGAGATGGAGAAGAGAGAAGAAAGAAGAGAGAGTTAGAGTGTGAGAGAGAGGGAGAGGGAGAGAAAGAGAGTGGAGGTGAGGGAGTGTGAGATAGATAGAAGGAGAGAGGGAGACGAGCAAGATAAAGAGCAATAAGGACTGAAAGAGAGAAAAATATTGTGAGAGAGTGAGAAAAAGGTACAAACTGTGAGAAATGAAGAAATAAAAAAAGTGAGAGAGAGAAAGTCAGTGAGTGATTGAAGGCCAGTGAGAGTGGAATATTGGGAGAGAGGGAGTGAAAAAGAGATATATCAAGAAAGAATGTTAGAGAAAGGAAGAGTTATCTATAGAGGGAGCAAGAGGTACATAGAAATATATGAGAGAGCGAGAGAGAGTTCGGGAGAGGAATCTAGAGAAAGTGAGAGGAATAGAAAGAGACTAATAGAGAGATAGAGTGTGGAAGAGAGAGAGAAAGTGATGGACAGAAGGAGAGTGAGGGAGTTAGAGAAGAGAGAAAAAAGAGAAGAGAAAGAGGATAACAATAATTGGGAAGGAGAGGAAAATAGAGAGAGGAAGGGAAGTATGGAGGGGAGAGAGAAGGAAGTACGTAGGAAGAGAAAGAGGGTGGTAGAGGAGGTAGAGATAGTTTGTGATGGTTTGAATGAGGAGAAAAAAAGATAGTGGCATGGAAAAAGAGCAAGAAAGAGAAATAGAGAGCGAGTGATGAGAGAGAGAGTATGAGTGAGGGGGAGACAATGTAAGTGAGAGAGCATGAGAGAATAAGAAAGAAAGAATGTATAGTTTGAGAGAGAATGACTGAAGGATAAATGGAAAGAGGGAGTAATGATGGGTGAGGGGAGAAAGAAGGTGAGAGAGGGTGTGAGATAGCAAAAATTGTGAGAAGAGAGTTAAACAATTTTAGATGGAAAGACAGAAAAATAGAGATAGATTGAAAGACAGATCAAGTAGGTAAGAAAGATAGAGAGAAAGAGCGGTATGAGTGTGTGTGTGTGTGTGAGAGAGAGAGAGAGAGAGAAAGAGAGTGACTGCAAGAGCTAGATATATCAATAGATGGAGAAATACATAAGATATATGATAAGAAGAGAGAGAGTGCAAGGGGGAGGGAGCTGGAGAATTAAAGAGGGAGGTAGAGAGAGCTAGAAAGAGATAATGAGGGAGATAAAGAAAAAGAGAGATTGATGCCAAGTGATAAAGGGAGAGAGAGAAATGAGAGAGGGAGAGAGAAAGTGGGAGATATCGAAATTAAGATTAAAGAGTGGGAGAAAGAGAAAGAGATGGAGAGAAAATATCAAGATAGAGAACAGAGTGAAGAGAGAGTAAGAGAGAGGAGAGAGAGGAAGAGAGCATGTGAGGGAGTGATAGTGGGAGAGGGAATGGGAGGAAGAGATTAAGAGTGAGTGATAGATAAGAGAGATAGAGAAAAGAGGGAAAGCAAGAGAAAAGCAAGAAGAAAAATAAAGAGAGTAAGGGAAGAGATAAGTGAGAAGAGAGAGCGAGAAATGAAGAGGGGGAGGGGGAGAGAGGGAATAAAGTAGGATGAAGGGTGTGAAAGAGAGAGTATAAGAGCTGTAATGAGACAGAGAGAAAGTAAGAAGGAGGGAGTGAGGAATGTAGAGAGAGAAAAGTGTGTGAGAGAAGAAAGTATGAGAGAAGAAAAGAGTGAGAGAGAATGAAAAGAGGTTAAGAGGTGATAGGGAAGGAGAGAGAGAGAGAAAGATAAGAAAGAGAGAGTGAGTGAGGGTGAGAGAGGGTGAGAGAGGGTGAGAGAGAAGAGAGGGGTGAGAGACAAGGAGGATGGTTTGAGATAGAGAGAGAGGGAACGAGGGACGAATGCAGGGAGTGATAAAGGGCAAGAGAGAGGAGAGTGAGAGAAGGAAAGAGATGGAGAGAGAGTGAGACAGATTAAAAGAGAGTGAGAAATATAAAGAGTGAGGTGGAGAGAGTAGAATACAGGAAGAAAGAGGGGAAGAGAGATAGTTAGAGGGACAAAGAGAGATAGAGACATAGTGGGAGAGAGGAATAGATGAAGATATGAGGATTAAGAGCGTGAGGTTGACGGTATGAGAGAGAGTGTGCTGATATAGTGACAGATCATGATAGAGGTAGAGTGAGGGAGAGATGGAGAGAGAAATGTACGAAGAGGAAGAGTGAGAGGGAGCGAGAGGGACATAATTTGAGAGAGATAATGAGAGATTAGAAAGGAGAGATATATGAAGAGACCTATGAGAGAGGTGAGTGAGAGAGGGAGACAAAGCATGAGTGAGGGAGAGAGAAATAGTGAAAAGCGTGACAGATATAGAGCATGAGAATGAGAGGTTGAGTAAGGGTCCATTTGGGGCAGCTTATTTAGTGTGGTGGCATTGAAAACACACCTGGCCTGTTTGGGTAAACTGCGTTTTGGCAGCTTATGCATTTTCAAAATGTTGAAAACAGTATTTTCACACTACACCTATCTAAGTGCGATGGCATTTTTCTGGCAGCGGTCTGGCTTTTCCCAAAAAACAAAAATTTTTAATATCCACCGCACCTAGTTTATCAGCAGATTATTTTTAATCAACTTATCAGCAGATTATTCAATAAGCTGCAGCTACCCCAAACTTACCCTAAGAGTGAGAGCGAGGGAGAAAGAAGAAGAGTGAAGAGAGATAAAGTAAGAAAGAAGGAAAAGAGGGAAGAAGGGAGAGAGAGAAACATATAGGAAAATAGAGGGAGAGTAAGAGAGAGAGATAGACGAGGTCTAACAAAGTTAGAGAGATAAAGTGGGAGTGAGAATAGGAGTGACAAAGAGAGAGTGAGTGCAGTAGAAAGGTGAAGCTTTTAAGAGAGAGCACAAAGGATGTAGAGCAAGAGAAAAATAATAAGAGAGAAAATAGAGATATTATGATAGAAAGAGAGAAAAGGAAGGAAGAAAGTATAATAAGAGAGAAAATAGAGATATTATGAGAGAAAAAGAGAAAAGGAAGGAAAGAGGCTGGAGGGAGTGATAGAAATTAAAAAGTGCGAGCTAGAGAGAAAGAAAAAATGAGAGATGAACGAGAGAGGGAGGGAGGGATGGAGAGAAGAGAAAGAAGGAGAATAGGGGGGATATAGAGGTTGTTAATGCAAGAGATATAAGAAAGGGGAGAGAGCACCAGAAAAAAATAAGAGTGAATTGAGAGCAAGAGAGATAGAGGAAGAGAGGGAGGGAGTGAGAGAAAGAAACATGATAAGGAGATTGGAGAGAGAAGATAGAGGGAGAGAGCGTGAGAAGGGGGTGGAGAGGGAGAGAGATGGGAGAAAGTAAGAGATAAGGAAAGAGGCAGATAGAATAAGAGATAAGTAGATATGAGAGAGAGAGAAAAAGGGTGATTGTTGCCTTGAAGGGAGAGAGGGAGGGAGATATAGAAATTGAGAGATAGTGGTAAGTGAAAGTGAGGGAGAGAGAAATCAAGAGGTAGAGTGGGAGAAAAAGGGACAGATAGCTTTCAACCAAATAGATAGAAAGAAAAAAGAGTAGCAAGTTCAAAAGAGACAATAGAGTGGGAGAGAGCGAGCGAGCGAGTAAGCATAGGAGCTAGAGAGTGTGATTGAGGGAGAGTGAGTATTGCTAGAAAAATAGGAGTGAGAGAGAGAGGGGGAGGGAGATAAGTGAGAGTGAGGGATGAAGAGTGGGAAGGAGGGAGAGAGAGACCATGGAGAAGATAGAGCGAGAGGAATATATGGGGAGGGTTATAAAGAGAGTAAGAGATCGAGTGAGAGAGTGAGAAGAGGAGATAGAGAGAGTGGGAGTGAGAGATATAAAGAGAAGATGGAGCGAGATAGGACAAATCATACATAAAAGATAAGAGAGAGTGGAGAGAAAAGAGAGAGATATAAGGCGGGAGGGAAAATGGGTGAGAGCACATTTGAGAGAGAGAGGAAAGATGGGAACCAGTGAGAGAGTGTGTTGGTGAGAGCAAGAAGGGAAGGGGGAGGAAGAGAGAGAATGAGATAAAAAAAAGAGTAGGGTAGAGAGAGAAAATAGAGATGTATTTAGGGAGAGATAGGGAAATAAATAAGGATGTTCAAAGAAAGAACGTAAGTGAGAAATGAGAGAGGGAGAGACTAACGATAGTGATAAAAGAGAGAGTAGCTGGAGATTGAAAGTCAGGGCGAAAGAACGAGGTAAAAATGGGGATAATGGTAAAAATGAGAGAGCAATATTGAGAGAGAGAGAGAGAGTGGGAGGAAGCAAGAGAGAGAAGAGATTGTGAGAGGAGAGAGAATTGAGAGACAGCTAGAGGGAGGTAAATATATAGAGACAGGAGAGAGATAAGAGAGTAGGGAGGGTGTGAGTATAGGGAGTGGGAGAGAGAGGGGAAGATAGAGAAGAGATTGAATAGAAAGAGAGGGATGAGAGGCAGAGTGAGAGAGGGGGGAGTGAGTAATAGAGAAGGGGAAGGAGGGAGGGCAAGAGAGGGCACAAGAGAGTGAGAGAAAGAGGAAGAGAATGAGAAAAGAGCATAAGAGAGTGATAGAAAGCAAAAGAGACAACCGTAAGGAGAGGGAGAAAGAGAGTGAGGGAGTAAAGGACTGAGAATGAGAGAGGGAGGGAGGGAGTGCGAGGAGTGAGATAGGGGGATAGAGAGGTGAAGATAAGGATAGATGTAATAAACGGGAGAGAGATAGGTAAAGAGTGATAAAAGAGGGTTTGCGAGAGATGAGAGGGAGTGAGCAATGGGGTAAGTGATAGAGAGCTCTTGAGATTGGATAAGTGAGAGGGAGAGAGAGATAAGGAGATAAAAGGAGAGAGTGATAGCAATAAGCTGTGAAAGAAAGAGAGAAGGAGAGAGGGAGAAAGTGGGCGAGAGAGAAGGGTGTGATGGAAAAGATGAGGGATAGATAAAGTGGGAGAGAGAGCTACGAAAAGATAGAAATGGGTGTGAGCGAGAGGGATAGAGGAAGAGATTGAAAGATGGTAATAGAGCAGGAAAGTGAATGAAAATAGAGAGAAAGCGAGAGGTAAAAATAGAAAGATAAGAGAAAATGTATGAGAGATGGTAGAGAGAGTAGAGTAGGAAGCAAGATGGAAATAGGGAGATAAAGAGAGAGAGGAAATGAGATAGAGAGGAGGAAAAAAGGGTTGTAAGGAGGGAAAAGGGTGGAAAAAAGGGTTGTAAGGAGGGAGCGTTTGAGTGTTATAATGTGGTAGAGAATGAGAAAGAGAGAGTGTCTAAGAGAGGGAAAGAAAGAGAGAGATGGGGGGAGAGAGAAAAAGCGAGTAACATAGAGAGTGAGAGTAATAGAGAGTGAGAGAGAAAGAAGATAGAGTGAGAGAGATGATAAAAGAAGGATAGAGCAAGTGAGATGTATAAAGCGAGGTAGGAAGGGAGAGTGAGATAAAGAGATAAAGAAAGTCAAGGAGGGAGAGAGAGTGAGACGAAGAGAGTGGAATTGTGGGAGAGAAGGAGAGAGAGTGAAGAGAGAAGAGAGAAAGATGATTAATAAAGAGAGAATTAAGAGAGAGAGTAAGAGAGCGGACGAGGGAGAATGTGAGAGAGATAGAATGAACAAGCAAGTGAAGAGACTGAGTTAGGGAGACCGAGAGATAAAGAGAGAGATGAGAGAGGTAAAGAGTTGGGGAGAGATACAAAGAGGGTGAAAAAGGAGAGAGAAATGTAGAGAGATACTCTATTCCTCCCTCTCACTTCCATTTCTCTATTTACCCTACCTCCATCCCCAAATTTCTCTCTTTATCTTTCCCTCTCTCTCACCTTTTTCTTTCCCTCTTCCTAGCTTTCTCTCACACCTTCTTGTTATCTCTCTCTTCCTATCTCTTCTTCTTTCACTCCCACTCTCTCGTCCTCTCTATCTCTCTTTCTCTCAATATGTTGCTCGATCTATCTCACATGCTCACCTTCACTATCCCTTCCTCCCATTCCCTCCCTCTCTATACTTCTCTCCTTAATTCTCTTCCTCCCTTTGTCGGTCCTCCCTCTTTTCATCTCTCTCACTCTCCCTCTCTAAAGCTTTCTCTATCTCTCCCACATACTCTTTTTCACTTTCTGACCCTCCCTCTCTTTGTTTGGTCTCTCTCACCATTTTTATCTCATTCTCTCTCAAACCTTCTCATTCTCTCTCCGCATTTATCCCTTATTTCTCTATATTGTTCTCCCTCAATCTCTCACTGCCAATCTCGGCCTCCATCTAGTGGTCTCACTCTCTCCATCTCATCACTAAAATATCTCTTTCTCTCTTACTTTTACACACTCTCTCTCTCCCTCTCTCCTTTAATCTCTCTTTCATTATTCCTTTTATTAGTCTTTTCTCTCTCAACACACTTTCTCTCTTCACTCTCTCACCCTCCCTCACTTTTTCTCTCTTACTCCCTCCCAAGCTCCCTCTCCGAGAGAGGAAAGGAGATAGGGAGGTGGAGAAAAAGGCACGTAGGGAGTGAGTGTTGTTGGAATGAGGGAGAGATAGAGAAAGTGATAGAGAGTGAAAGAGAGGGATCTCCCTCTCATTAGTCCCTCTATTAGTCTCATCACTCTTTCTCTCTTCACTCTCTCACCCTCCCTCACTTTTTCTCTCTTACTCCCTCCCAAGCTCCCTCTCCCCTTAATTTTCTTCTTATTCATCCTCATCTCTATTATTTCCTTAACTTTCACTATCTTTTCTTTCTCTCTCTCTCTCTCTCGATTCTCTTTATCTATTTCCCTCCCAATCTTATATCTGCTCTTTTTCTCTCGTGATCTATCCCTCTCCGTTCCAACCTCACTAACTTTCACCATCACCCTTCTCTATCACATTCTCTCTCTCTTCCCCTTTCATGCCTTCTTCCTCACTCTCTTGATCACTCCCTTCCTCCCTCACTATCGCTCGTTCCCTTCCTCACTCCCTCTCTTCATTTATGTTTCTCTCTATATCTTTTTTTAATTCTCTTACTATCTCTCCCATCATCATTTTCTCTTTGCCTCACTCTCCCTCTATTCCCCTTCCATTGTATCCCCTTCCATTGTATATACTTCTCTCTTATATATATATATATATATATATCTTCTTGCTCTCTCCCTCTCGTGTCATCCACTTTCACACTTTCTCTTTTCCGTTCTCTCTCTACCCTCCACTCTCTATCTCTCTCCCTTTCTCATTCTTTCTTTATCTTTCTCGTTATCACTTCTTTATTTTTTCTGTCTCATTTTCTTAATCTATTTTACTCTCTCTTCTCCCTCTTCTTTATCTCTCTCTTAACCTACTCTTTTTCTCTCTCTTTCCCTCTTCACCCTCTTCTCATCCTGTATCTGTCTTTTCCTCCCACACAAACTCTCTCTCTCCCTTTCTCTCTTTCTCAATTTCTGCTTCTCTCAATCTCTATTCTCTTCACTCCCTCACCATCACTCTCTCCATCTCATTCACTATCTCATCCACTCTCTAAATCATTTTGGCTTTTTTTCTCTCCCACTCTTTCTATCTCTTGCTCCCCTCTCTTCTTTCACGCTCTCTCTCTCAAACTTTTATCTCTCTACTTCCTCTCTCTCTCTCTCTCTCTCTCTCTTTGTCCCTATCTCCTTCTCCCTCACTTCCTCTCCCTTTATCTCTCACTCTTTCTTTCTTAACGTTCCACTTTCTCCCTCCAACCCTCTCTCTCACTCTCTTGCCCTCTATCCCTCTATCTTTCTCTCACTATTCCCTCACCTTTCTCATACTATCTTCTCTACGTCCCTTTATCTCTTTCATTCTCTCTAACTCTCTTGCTCTTCTCTTTTGCTCTCTCCCACTATTTTGCCCTCACCCTCATTCTCTCTTTTTCTCTCTCCCACTTTTTTTCTCACTCTCTCTCTCCCACTCACACCCTTCCTCCATCTCCATCTCTTCTTAAGACGCTTTTTTCTCTCTCTCCCCTCATCTCTATTACATGATCTCGATCTCTATCAATCTCCCTCTCTCCCTTTTCCCTATGTCTTGCTCTATCACTCCCACCCTCTTTCTCCCTCTTTCTCTTTTACTCTCACTATATCTACCTCATTATTCATCTCTCACTTTCTCTCATCTCTCTTTCTTCTCCCCCCTTATATATCACTATCACACACTCTCTCACCAAATCTCCTCCTCTAATCTCTTTATCATGTTTCTTTCTCTCACTCTCTGCATCTCACTATCTTCCTCTCTCACCATATCCTTTTCTCTTTCTCTATCTCTCTTCCTCTCATTTCTCTCTTTTTTTTCTCTTTTTTTTTCTTGTGTTTTTTTTCTTGTGTTCACTCTCTCTTTTCTTATATCTCTTGCACTATCAACCTCTCTACCCCCCTACCCTCCATCTTTCTTTACTCTCCATCCCTCCCTCCCTCTTTTCTTTCTCTCTCATTCTGTCCCTCTTTTCTAGCTCATACTTTTCTATTTCCATCCCTCCCTCCCTCCCTCTTTCACTCCTTTTCTCTCTCTCACACAATATCTCTATTTCCTCCTATAATATTTTTCTATTGCTCTACATCCTTTGCACTCTCTCTTAATCTTTTCAACTTTCTTCTGCACTCTCTTTCTTTATCACTCCCAGTTTATCTCTCTACCATTGTTAGGCCTCCTCTCTCCCTCTTCATCTCTATCTCTATCTCCCTCTCTATGACTCTCTCTATATCTTCTTATTTGTTGCTTTCTCTTTCCC
>NW_018165523.1:102530-117921 GCF_001263595.1 Phalaenopsis equestris
TCTTCATCTTTCTCCCTCACTCTCCTTCTTAATCTCTCCTCTCATTCTATTTCCTTCTTCCTTCACTCTCTCTTTCTGTCACTCATTCTCTCCCCTCTATTTTTATCTCTTTCGTCTTTCGCTCTTCCTCCCTCACTCTTTCTCTTTCTGTCACTCCCTCTCTTCCCCACTCTTTTTATCGCTCCTACCTCTCTCAAGTTCTTTCTCTCAATCTTTATTGCAATTTCTATCTCCCTTTATCTCTCTCTCTTGTTTTTCCTCTATATTCCTCTCTCTTTGGCTCCCTCTCTTATTATTTATCACTCACTCTCTTTCTTTCTCGCACTCTCTATTTCTCCTGTCACTCTTGCCTTTTTCTTCTCTCTTCCCATCCTTCCCACCCTCTCTCTTTCTCTTTATCCCTCCCCTTTCCTATCTACCTCACTCTTTCTACCCCTCTCTCACTTTGTTCCTCTCTCTTTTCTCTATCCCTCCAATGTTTTTTTGTTCTCTCTCTTCATTACTCTCGCTCTTTCCAACCCTCTTATGTCGTTCTCTCTTCTCTCAATTTTGCCTCTCTTCTTTTCTCTTTCTCCCTTTATCCTTCTTTATTTCTTTACTATCTCTCCCTTCATCCTTTTCTCTCCCGTGCTCTTCCTCCCCCTCCCTATCTCACTCCCTCTTACTCTCTCTTCTCTTATTATCTTTCCTCTCTGATATCTTTCACTTTGTCCCTATCTTGTTCTCTCTCTTCCCCTCTTTGTTCATCCCTATCCTTCATGTTCCTCGCTTTTCCCTCTCACCTTCTCTCTCACAATCTCTCTCGCTTTTCCTCTTCTCTCACTCTACTTCTCTCTCTTTTTCTCTATGCTCTCTCACTCTCGTTATCTCTTACCTTCCATCTCCTTCTTGCTCTCCACTTTCTGGCTCTCCTAAATTCTTGTTTCATCTCTTTCTTCCTCTAACCCTCCCTCCCCCTCTCTCCCGTTGTATACTCGCACTCTTTTCTTTTGGTCTCTAGCTTTCTCTATATTTATCACCATCGCTTTCCCTCTCTCTTTCTCTATCTTTCCTATTCTCTCTCACTTTTTTTATCTCTTTCTTTAGCTCTTTACCTCGCTGTTTCTTTGTCTTTCCCTTCCTATCCCTCTCTTTTACTTTCTCTCTCTCTCTCTTTCTTTATCAACCTCTCTCTATTTTATCCATCCATATTTCTAATTATTTCTATCTTTCTCTTTTATTCTCCGCTGACTCTCACTACCACTTTCCTTCCCTCTCTCTCCTGAGGCTCTCCCTCAATGTCTCCATTCTCTCATTCTCTCTCTAACTCCTCTATCTATCTCCTTATCCATTTATCTCACATGTTCCTTCCCTCTTTCTCCATCTCTAAATTTCTCTCTCTCGCCCTCAATCTTTTGATAGGGGAAGAATATAGAGAGATACGGAGAGAGAGGGAGGCAGGGGAAAGAGAGAGAGAGGAAAGAAGAGAGAGAATGTGATAAAGGTAGATAGAAAGAGAGAGTTAGTGATGCAGAGAGACATGTTGATAGTTTGAAAAAGGAGAGGGAGATAGCATGAAAGAGAGTGAGTTATGGAGGAATGATAGAAAAGAGAGTGAGTTATGGAGGAATGAGGAGATAGCATGAAAGAGAGTGAGTTATGGAGGAATGATAGAAAGAGATATAGATAGTGAGGGAGAGAGTGAGAGAGTGAGGAGTAGAGAGATTAAGATATTAAGAAAAAGGAGAGTGAGAGAAATGGAGAGCAATGTGGGAGGGAAGGTGCATGATTGAGGGAGGGAGTGAGGGAGGGAGGGTGCATGAGTGAAAATAAGAGTAAGAAAGCGGGAGGGATAGTTTGAGAGAAGGTTGACACTTTATCTTCTCTCGCTCTCTCCCTCCTTACGTCACTCACTATGTCTCCCTCTCTCTCACTCTCATTCTCTCTTTCTATTGCTCTCTCTCTCTATCACTTTCTATTAATTTCTTGCTCTCTATTTGATGCTCTATCTCTCCCTCCATCTCTCTATCATCATTGGAGTTTTCTCTTTCACTCCCTCCCACTTTATCATTATATCTCTCCTACACTCTCTCCCACTCCCTGCCTCTCACTCTATCCCTTTGATTCTCTTTATTGCCTTTTATCCTGCCCTATCCCTCCTACATCGGTCCTATTCTATCATTTTTTTCTTTCACTTCTCTCTCTCACTCTTATCTCTCCCTCCCTTCTTTCTCCCTTTTCTTGCTTATCTCCCTCTATTTCCCTCCCTCTTCTTCTCTACCCGTCTCGATTCATCTCTCTCATACTATCAAGCTCTCTCTCACTCCATTGCACACACTCTCTCTCCTACTATTCCCCTCTCTCTATCTTTCTCTCTCACTCTACCTGTCTCATTATTCTTTCTATCATTGGGAGAGAGAGGGTACCCGAATGCATTTTTCTAAAAATATTACATATTTGACTCCAATAATGAAGCCATTCTATTTTATATGAGTTTCAACACTAATAAGTACTTTATTTCTTACTCTTCTTATGTTATGGTATGAATATACCATACCGAAAGCACAAAGATAAAGATGAGTTAGAGAGAGTGAGAGAGAGAAAATATAGATAACAAGGGAAAAAGGGGAAAGAGAAAGAGAAGAGCAAAAAAGAGAGAGAATGTGTGAGATATAAATGAGAGAGAGAGAGCAAGAAAGAGAAAACAAGAAGAGAAAGGAAGAGGGATTGTGTGTGTGTGTGTGAGGCAAGAGTGAGTGATTTAGTGAGAGAGTTAGTGGCGAATAAAAGAGGGATCAAGAGAATGAGAGGGAGATAGAGGAGCAGAGAGCGAGTGTGTGTGTGAGAGAGAAGAGAGACATAAAGGGAGAAAGATTGGAAGTGAGCAGAGTGAGAGAGCAAGAGTGAGAGACTGAGAGAATAGGTAGAGACACAAGTGTGGAAGAGATATAGCATGCATGAGAGGGAGAGGGAGAGGGAGAGGGAGAGGGAGATGGAGAGAGAGGGGAAAGGTAGAGGGAGGAGAGATTAAAGGTAGATTAAGAGAGATATAAATAGATAGAGTGAGAGAGAAGAGAGAGGGTATGAAAGAAAGAAAGGTAGCGGGTATGAGAGAGAGGGAGAGGGACAGAGAGTGTGAAGAAGCGAGGTAAGAAGTGAAAATGAGTGTGGGAGCAAGGTAGAGAGAGAACTACCACCTGCTTCCTTATCTCTCTTATTGCTCACTCTCACTTCTTTCTCTCCCTTTATATATCACTTTCTCACTCTCCTTCTCTCCTCTCTCTTATTCTTTTTCTCTCTCTTGCTCCATTGCTAGATATATAGAGAGAGAAAGATGACTGAAGAAAATAAGGATCCGTATATTACTCCCCTCTCTAACTCTCTTTCCTTCTTTCTACCTCCCTGACTCCCTTTCTCTCTGCCATTCTACTCTAAGTCTCTTACAATCTAATTAGAGTGGGAGATAGAAAGAAATGAGAAGAAAGCCCTCTCTCTCTCTCTCTCTCTCTCTCTCACTCTTCTCTCCCTTTTCTCATTTTTTGTGTCCTCTCCCTAGTTCTCTCTCACACACACACTCTCTCTCTATCTTATTATAATTTCTCTCTCTCCCTCTCTAATACCATCATCCTATTTCACTAAATGCCCCATGCTCTCTCTCCCACTCTCTCTTTCTCCTCTCTTTCTCTCCTTATTTCTCTCTCTCTCACTCACTCACTCACTCACTCTCCCTCTCCCTCTCTCACTTTATCTTCTCTTTCCTTCGCTCCCTCAATACTTCCATTCCTTCCCTCTCTCATGCTCTCTCTTTCTCTCTATAACATTCTCTCTCACTTTCTCTCTCTTGCTCTATTTCCTTATTGCTTTATCCTTCCCTCTTGGCACCTCTCTGTCAGAGTAACAGAAGTAGAGGGAGTGAGAAAGAGAGTGAGAAAGACAGTTAAAGAATGAGAGAGTGTGTGTGTGAGAGAGGGGGAGTGAGATTGAGAGACAAGAAAGTGAGTGAATGAGAGAGGGACGTAAGGAGAGAGAGGAGGGAGAGAGATGGTTGGGTAGAGAGGAGAATTTGAGGGAAGAGGGCGAGAGCAAGAGTGAAAAAGATAGAGTAGAGGGAGAACGACAAAGAATGAGAGAGACTTGGTGAGAGAGGAAAGATAGAAAAGAGAAGTGAGAGAGCAAGAGTGAGAGTTAGAGATTAGATAAGGAATTTGAATGCAAGAGAAAGGGAGGGGAGGAGAAGAGTGTGAATAGAAGCGAGAGAGGCTAATAAGGAAGGTAGAAAAAGGGAGAGAGTGACCAAGAAGAGGGAGAGGAAGAGAGAGTGATTTCTCTATCTCTCTCACTCTTCCTCTCACATTCCATCTCTCACAATCTCTCCCAATCTCTTTCTTTATCTTTCTTCTGTTCATCACTCTCTCCCCTACACACTTTCTCCTTATCTCATTCCTCCATAATTTTTAGCTTCCTTTCTCAATCCCTCTCTTACTAACTCTCTCTACCTTATTTCCCCTCTCTCTCCTTCTTGCCCACCTCTTATCTTTCTCTCCTTCTTAATCAATCTTTCCATCTATCCTTTCCACTCTCCTTATTCCTCCCTTTCTCTACTCTTCCCTCTCTTCTGTCTCTCATGCTATATCTTTGTATCCTCTTCTACATCCATCTATGTTTGTCTCTCATTCTTCTCTCCTCCCTCTCTCACATTGTTTCTCTTCTTCTCTCTCTCCCTCTCTCACATTTTATCTCTCTCTACATCCCTCTCTTGTACTATCAACCTCAATGCCTCTATCTCACTCTATCTTTCTATCTCTCTTTATAATTGTCTCCCTCATACTCTCTATCTTTCTCTCATTCTATCACTATTTCCCTATCGCTCTATCTCTACTTCTCCACCCTCCCTTTTTCTTTCACTCTCCTCCTTTCTTCCACCTTCTCTCTCATTATATGTTGCTCTACTTTACTCTCACTCTCACTACCTCCCTCTCTTCTTCATCAATATCCATTTCTCTCTCTCTCTTTTCTCTCTCAAATTTTTCCTCTTCTTTATTACTCTCTTTTTCTTGCTCTATCTTTCCCTCCCTCCCTCTCTCCCTCCATATCACTCTCTTTTCTCTCCCTCCCCCTCTCACAAATGCACTATCCTCTCTCTTCCTCTATCCCTCCTTTTCTTATATTTTCCTTATATTAGTCCATGATCTATCATCTCCCTCTGTCATTATCTCTTTCACTATCTCTCCCTTTGTATTGCCTTCTCTCTATCTCTCTCTTCCTTTACTCTCTATCTTTCGTCCCTCCCTCTTAACCTCTATTATAGTATTATCTATCAAGAGGGAGAGAGAGAGAGAGATAGAGAAAAGGAGTAAGAGAGAATATGAGTCAGAGATAGAGAAAATGAAGAAAACAAGAAAGAGAGAGAACGAGATAGAGTAAATTAGGGAGATTGAGAGAAAGTAGGTGAGAGAGGGAGAGAGATAAAGAGATAGAGTGGGAGATAAAGAGAGAGTGGATGAGAGAGGAGAGAAGTGGGATTGGTAGAGAAAGCAAAAGAGGGAGGGAGAGTGGAAGGGAGAGAGATAAAACAGAGAGAGGGAGGAAAGAAGAGAGATAAAAAAGAGATAAAGAGAGAACATTAGAGGGAGATGGAGAGAGAGAGAGTTAGAGAGAGAGATAGAAAAAATGAAGGCAGTTGATATAGAGAGAGAATGAGAAAGAAAGAGAGATGGTTGGAATGAGAGATGGAGAGAGAGAGAGATGAAGGGAGGAAGGGAGATGGAAGGGATAGAAAGAGGGAGGGAGAAAGCATAATGAAGGGCATGAGCGAGAGAGAGCGAGAGCATGTGGGAGAGAAGTGAAGTGGAAGGGAGATACAGAAAGAAAGAGGGTGAGAGAACAAGAGAGAATTAGTGAGAGAGGAGAACGGGAGAGATAAAGAGGGAGAAGGATGGTGAAATAAAGATCAGGTAGAGAATGAGAGTCTCCCTCTCAAAATCTTATTACCTCTCTCTTTCCATCCATGTCCTCTCCCTCTCTTACTGTCTCTTATCTTTTAGTTGTGTCTCACACGTCTACTTCCTCTCAGATTTCTATATCATGATCACACTCTGCCTCTCCCACTATCAAGAGAGATAAAAAGAGAGGAGAGTGAGAGAGAGGTGAGAAAGAGAAAAAGAAAGAAGAAAGAGAAAGAGAAAGAGAGAAGAAGAGAACATAGAGAAAGAGAGAGAGGAGGAGGAGGAGGAGGAGAAAAAAGGTAAGAGATAAAGAGATAAAGACAGAGCTCTTCTCTCTAACTCTTCATATTTCTCTCTCTATCCCTCTCCTTCTTTCTTTCTCTCTTAAGCACATCTCACTTTCTCTCTTGCTCTATTGTTATATCTCTCTATGTCTCTTTTTTTCTCTCTCACTCTCTTGCTCTCTCTCTCAGAGATAGAGAATAAAGGCAAGAAGGAAAGAGGAAGAGAGGGGAGAGAGACCAGTAGAGAAAAAAGAGCAAGACAGAGAGAGCAAGAGAAAAAGAAAGATAGTGAGGGAGAGGGAGAGATCAATAGAGTGAGAGATAGAGAATGAGAGAGTGACTGAAAGAGAGAGAGATAGATGAGAAATACGAAGGAAGCAAGAGAGAACATAAGAGATGAAAAAAATATGAGAGAACATAAGAAATATATAATACAGAAGGATGGCAGAGGGAAGGAGGAAGGGAGGGAGAGTTAGAGAAGGTAAAAGAGAGAATGAGATAGATAAGCGACAGTCAGTGAGAGGTAGGAGGGAAAGGGAGAGAAAGAAAGAAAGAGAGGGTGGGAGAGGGAATGAGGTAGGGAGAGAACGAAGTAGAGAGAGAGAATGAGAAAATGGAGAGGTGAAGAGTGTGTGTGAGAGAGATACATAAGTTGCAAGAGAGAGGAAGGGAGAGTGCGAGTGAATGGGTGAGCTAGTGAGAGAGTCAAAGGGAGGGAGCATAAGGGGAGTGGAAGAAGCAGGGGAGAGAGAAAGAGATAAAGAGAGGGATGCATGGGGAGGGAGAAGAGGGTGGTGAGAGAGAGGTAAAGCTATAGAGAGAGGGAAAGCATCCCTCCCATTCTTACCCACTCTTTATCACTCTCCTCTCTTCTCCTCTCCCTCCCTCCCTCCCTCTCTCACTTGTTTTCACTTCACACACACTTTCTCTATCTTTCTCCTCTTTTTCTCATCAAGCATCTATCTCTCTTCCTCTCTCTCTCTCCTTTTGACTCACTCTCTCTAACCCCCTCTCTATGGCTCTTTCTCTCTCTTTCTCAAAATCACTCTCCCTTTTGGAGAGGGAGCTGAAGAGATTGAGAGAAAGAGATAAAGGGACTAAATGGGATAGAGAGAGGGAGAGCACTTCTCTCTCTTCCCTTATCACTCATTCTCCCTCTTCATCACTATCTCTCTCCCTTCCTCTCCTGTCTCTACTTTTTTTCGCAATCTCTCTCCTGCTCCATCATTAAAGATATTAGAGCGGGACAAAGAGGAGAGAGATATAGTGATAAAAAATGTGAGAGAAAGAGAGATAGAAAGGGAGAGAGATTATTATATTCTCTGTCCTCGTTTCTTCCCTGCCACTTTAACTCTCTCCTACACTAACTCTCATTTTTTTTTCTCTCTATTCCAATCACTTACTCTCTCTTATCTCTCTTGCATGATCTTTCTTTATCTTATCTCTAGCTCTCAATCTTCTCTCTAGCTCCTCGCCCCTCCCTCTCTCAAAGTACTAGAAAGAGAGATTATCAAAAGTGAGGGAGAGGGAGAAAGTGAAAGAGGGAATTATAATAAAAATATATATTTATTGAGCGGGAGAGAGATGGAGGGACAAAAAAATATTGGGAGGAAAGGAGGGTCCCTCTCTAACAGGCAGAAGAGCGAGAGAAAGGTTAGAGAGAGGTATGGGTAGGGAGTGGTAGAGGAAGATAGATAAGCAATATGAGATAGAATGAGAAAAAAATATCAAGAATAAGAGAGAGATAGATCAAGAGTTAGAAGTAAAAGAGGAAGATATAGAGGGAGAGTTAAAATGAGGTATCAAAAGAGATAAAGAAAGAAAGAGGGAAGTAGGGAGAGGTAAAATAAGAGAGGGAGGGAGCAAAGGAGCAAGAATGAGAGAGTGAGAGAAGAGGGGAATGACATAGAATGAGAGTGAGAGAGAAAAAGAGAACGAGCGATAGAAATAAGTGAGGGAGGGAGACTGAAAAAAGAAGCATGAGAGAGAATGCAAGAGTGAGAGAGAATGCGAGAGTGAGAGAGAATTGTGAGAGAGAAGGAGAGAATAGGAGAGAGAGCGAGAGTGACAGAGTGTGATAGAGAATGAGAGAGAATGAGAATGATGGAGAGGGAGAGAGAGGTGGAGCGAGAGAAATGTGTGAGAGAGAGGGGAGCCATAGAGTAAATTAGAGAGCAATTTTCTTTTTTCTCTCCCTCTCTCTCTCTCTCAATCTCTTTCTCTCTTCCCTCCCTCCAGAGAGCATCTTTTCTCATTCTCTCTCTCTCTCTCTCAATCTCTATCATGCTCCCACCCACCCTCCCTCTCTATTCTCTATCTTTTAATCATGCTCTTTCTCTCACCATCCCTCCCCATCTCACTCCTTCTTGGTTATCTAACATTTTCTCTTTATATCTCTCATCCTCTCTCTCCCCCTCTCTCTTTCTCACTTCTCCTTCTCCCTCTACCTCTAGCTCTTTTCTCTCCCACTATCTCTCTCTATTTCTCTACCTCTCACTCCCTCCCGCTCATTGTCTCTGATTATTTTTCTACTTTATCTCTCCCTTACTCGTTTCACTCTCTCCCTCCTAATTTTTCACCTCCACATTCACTCTCTCTTTTGTTCTTTTTATCTCTCATCCTCTCTCTCACTCCCTCTCCTAGTTCTCTCTCTTCCTCATGTTCTTTCTCATTATTCTCTTTCTCGCTCCCTCCCTCCCTCTACCATCCCTCTCTCTAGCACTCTTACTCTTCTCTCTATCTTACTATTTTCTTTCCCTCTCTCACTTTCTCTCTTCTGCCTCTCACTCCCTATCTCTCTATCACCCTCTCTCACTCCCAATAAAAGTGTGAGAGAGTGGAAAGAATAGGGCCTATCTCTCTCCCTCCCTCTATCACTCATTATGTTCTCTCTCTCACTCTCTCTCTTCGCTATCCTCCTCTCTCTCACTTTCCCTCTCTCTCTCTATCTCTCTCTCTCCTTCTCTTTATTTCTTTATCAACTTTCTTCCTCTTACGCTCTCAATTATTATTCTTCTTCTTCTCTTTCTTACTCTTCTCTATATCTCACTTTTTTTATTTACTTCTCTCTCCACTCTCTCTATCTCTCTAGCTCGCTCATCTCTCTCTCATTCTCTATCACTCTCTCTCTCTATCACTAAATACGTGAGAGAGGAGAAGAGATAAGAGATGGAAAGAGCAAAGAGAGAATAAAAAGATTGAGATAGAGTAGGTAAGAGAGAGGAGAGATAACAAGAGAGCACATGAAAAAATAGGAAGAGTGCGAAGATAGACACAGAGGCTTATAGAGCATGAAAGAGGTGGAGTGAAACTTAGAGAGAGAGAGAGAGAGAAGAGTGGTAGAGGAGTGAGGGAGTAAGGGTGAGAGGGAGAGAGAAGAGAAAGGGAGAAAATAGAGAGAGTAAGAGAATAGAGAGCTAGAGAAGTCACTCTCTTGTTGTCTCTATTCTCTTACTTTCTCTTCTCTCTCTAGAGCCATGAAGCAGAAAAGGGATAGTGGCATTCGCGGTGTGAAAGAGGTGTGCTAGGAAGAGATCAGAGAAAGAAAAATAGGAGAGAAATTTGGGAGAGAGACAGATATAGAGAAAAAATGGGAGAGTGAGAGAGCAAGCAAGAGAGAAAGATAAAGAGATGTGAGAGAATAGTGAGAGAGGGTGAGAGTAAGAGTAGGATATTGGCAGAGTGAGAGGAGAAAGGAAGGAAACAAGATAAAGTGGAGGAAGCGAGCAAGAGTGCGAGAGGGAGAAGAGGGAGGAAAACATAGATTGAGGGTGAGAGGGGAAAGAGGTATTTACACGCACTCTCTCTCTCTCTCTCATACCATTAACCTCTGTCATACCTTCAACATGTACCCCCTCTCTCTTTCTCCTTCTCTCACTCTTGCTCCCTAGCTTTTAAGAAGAGTGTGAGATCTCTAATTCTCTATTCACTCCTCTCTCTTCCTCTATCCCTCACACTCTCTCTCTTCTCTCCCTCACTAACCCTTTTGATAGAGAGCGAGAGAGTAAAAAGTGAGAAAGTGAGAAAGTAAGAGTGATAGATTGGGTGAAGAGGATGAGTCGTAGAGGATGACAAAGAGAGAGAATGAGTGATAGTGAGAGGAACGATAGAGCAAGAGTGAGAAGAGAGTGTCTTTTGAAGAGAGACAGTTTGTGTAAGAGCTAAAGTGGGAGAAAGTTAAAGCTGAGTGAGAATAAAAGAGAGAGATAGAGAGATGTCGAACAAAAGCAAAAGAAGAGAAAGAAAGAGAAGATATGGGAAAAACAAAGTTTGAAAGAGAAAATAGTGAGATTGAGAAAGAGTGAGTGAAGTTGTAAGAGAGAGAGAGTTAGATAAAGCAAGAAAGAGAGAGGAATTGAGTCAGGGTGAGAGAGTGGAACGGAGAGAGAGATGAGGGAGAGAGCAAGTGAGAGAGAGTGACAGAGAGATTATGGAAAGAAGGAAAGAAAGTGTGAGAGAGATAGTGATAAAGCTAGAGAATGAAGAGTTGATAGTGGGAAAGAGAGAGATAAAGAGGAAGGGATGGAACGAAAAGAGAGAAGAGAGAAAGTCAAGGTGAGAGAAAGAGAACAAATAGAGAAAGCAAAAAAAAAAGTGAGTGAGAAACAGAGAGAAGCTGACATAAGACAAAAAGATGTGAAAGAGGGAGAGAAGAGTGAGGGAGGGAGAGCAAAATAAAAAGTTCTTCCTCTTCTTTGATCCTCCTCTCACTGTCTCTAATTCTTTGATGCTTTCCCTTTTATCTCAAACTATCTCGTTCTCTATTATTGTCTTTCTCTCCTTCTCTCGCTCCCCCTCTCTCTTTCCCTCTCTACCTCTCACTCACTATATCTATATCTATCTCTCCCACACTCTCTTGCTTTCTCTCACGCTCCTTCCCTCCCTCCCTCCCTCCTTCCTTCCCTCCCTCCCTTGTATTATCTCTCTTAGTTACTCTCATCTTTTTTTGTATCTCTTATGTTATCTCTTGCTTGCTATATTGTTATCTTCTCTCTCTCACTCACTCTCTTGTTTTCTTTCTCTCACTCTCTCACTCTCTTCCACTCTCTCACTGTCTTTCTTTGTTGCTTGCTCTCTCTTTCTTACTCATTCTTCTTTATATCTCCTCTCTCTCTTCCTCTCTATATCTCAAGCTCTCTCTCTCTCTCTCAACCTCTTCCCTCTCTCACTAACTCTCATTCATTGTGTCTCTTCCTCTTGTACACCCTCTAACTCTTGCTTTTTGCCTCCTCTCTTACAGTGGACCTCTCTCTGCCTTGATCTTTCTTTAGTTAACTGTCTCCATTCGTCTCCCTCATGTCTCACCCTCAAACTCTTTCTCTCTTCCTCTTTTCTCATATCCTACCTCTCTCTTCCTCCTCTCTCATATAATAAGATGAAGAAATAAAGAAAGAGAGAGAGCTCGAGAGAGTGATTGAGAAAGACATAAGTGAGAGAAAATGAGAGGTTGACAGAAAGGTGAGATAAGTAGATGGGATGAAGAGGAAAATGACCAAGGCATCTCTTTCTCACTATACATCTCTCTTTCTTTCTCTCCTACCCCCTTTCTCTCACACTTTTTTCTTTCCATCTCACTTAGCTTCTATCACTCTCTTAATCTTTCTCTCTCTCTGGCTATCTCTCACCTTCCATCTTTTTCTATTTCTCCATTTCTCTTCTTCCCTCATTCTCATCTTTCAAGCTCTCCATCTCTCTTGCTTTCTCTCTCCCTCTACTCTAACCATCTCTCTCCCTCTATCTCTCACACTTTTCTTCTACTCTCACTTGTTTCTCTCTCTACCCTACCTCTTCATCCCTCTCTCCATATTCCTACTAGTCTCTTTTTATCATTCTATGCCTCCAATTTTATCTTTCTCTCTCTCACCCACCCCTTCTCTCTTTCTATTTTTTTCTCTCTCACTTTTATCTTATTTCCCCATCCTCGTCCCTCCCTATCTGTCACTCTCTCTTTTTCTCTCTGTTCTTTCACTCTCGTTATCTCTTACCTGTATCTCCTTCCTGCTCTCCACCTCCTTCTTTTCTTTCTAACTCTCCCACATTGTTGTTTCCTCTCTTTCTCCATCTAACCATCCCTCCCCCTATATGCTGCTCCATACTTGTACTCCTTTTCTCTTGATCTCTAGCTCTCCCTATCTTTATCACTATCACTCACTCTCCCTCTCTCTCTTTCTCTATCTCTCCTATTCTCTCTCACTTTTTCTTCTCTTTATATAGCTACTTATTTCCATATCTCTTTCTCCTTCCCTTCCCTTCCCTCTCTTTTCCTTTCTCTCTCTCTCTGTGTTCTTTTTAGACTCTCAATATAATCTCCATCCATTTTTCTCATTATTTCTGTCTTTCTCTTTTATTCCCCATTGACTCTCACTACCACCATCCTTCCCTCACTCTCTCTCTTAAGGCTCTCCCTTAATGTCTCTGTTCTCTCCTTCTCTCTCTAACTCCTCTATCTATCTCCCCATCCCTTTATCTCACATGTTCCTTCCCTCATTCTTCCCTTCTTTCTTTCTCTCTCTCACCCTTAATATTTTTTAGTGGGAAAGAATATAGGGAGATAGAGAGAGGGAGGGATGGAGGGAGGAAGAGAGAGAGTGAAAGAGAGAGTTAGGGATGAGGAGAGACAGATGTTGATACATTAAAAAAAGAGAGGGAGGGAGCATGAGAGAGAGTGAGATATTGTAGAATGATAAAAAAAGATAGAGATAATGAGGGAGAGAGTGAGAGAGAGAATAGAGAGATTAAAAAAGAGGAGAGGAAGAGAGATCGAGAGCGATAGAGAGATCGAGAGCGATGTGCCGAGGGAGGGAGGGTGCATGAGAGAAAATAAGAGTGAAAAGGGGGGGATAGTTTGAGAGAAGGTTGATACTTTATATTCTCTCGCTCCCTCCTTTCTCGCTCTCTATATGATGCTCTATCTCTTTCTCCATCTCGCTATCATCACTGGCATTTTCTCTCTCACTCTCTCCCACTTCCTGCCTCTCACTCTATTCTTTCCCTCTCTTTATTGACATTTCTCCCTTTCTATCCTTCATACGTCTCTCCTATTCTCTCAACTTTTTCTTACAATTCTTTTCTCTCTCTTTCTCATTTCTCTGCCCCCCCTCCCTTCTTTCCTTTTTAATCTACACAATGTTGATCAATCAATTGGGCTCAAGGCCATGGCTAGCCTAGCCCAAACCCAATTTTTGGTCATTTGAACCCATATTTGGCCCATGCACTAAAGTTAGCCTAACCACCCCAAAGCCACCAAATTAATAACTCCACAGTCATTAGTTGGACCCTAGTGACCAGTTTAAACTCCATAAAACCACCTAAGCTAAGCCATGGACCAAAGGTCCCCTAAATTAAGGGATTTGGTTTCCAAAACTGCTTAAGCTTAAGATTTTTTTGCCAAAACAAAGCCCAAACCCATTTAATTGCTGTGAAATATTCCTCAGAGGTCTCTGAGCCCTCTGGCCACCTCCCCTGGCCTGGCCGGCCGGCCTAGTCGCCGGAGAAGCCAAAACTGAATGCCACATCCTTGGTTTAAACGCAAATTTCTACCCATCCAATGTGGCTCACCCCCATTGGTGAATTGTGTCGCTCACAGGTTATTTCACCCCCCCCCCCCCCCAATTGGCCATGGCAGCAAGCCTTAAGCTATTTTTATAAAAAAACTCACCTCCACGGCCATGGAGGTAGTGTTGAAAAATTTCTCAGAGAGACCCCTCCTAATTGCTCCCAGAGACTATTTGAGACCTCCTCAGCTCAAGCTAACCACATTCACCCACTGATTCCAACTGTGGAAGCTCAATTTTGAGCTCAAGCTTCTGCCAAAAACCAGGACAGAGCTCACCACACCTCCACAGTCCATCAAACTCAAACTAAATTCACCCACACCTTCACCATAGTGAAAGAAGGAGAAGCCTCATCAAATCCCCCTTCCACAGAGACCCTAACACAGCTCTAGACCAACACCTGAAATTGAGCTTGGTCGAATTCATTCCTAGACCTTTCACCATAACAAAAGGCTCAATCCCTAGCCTCCTTGACTTCCATGAACGTGTCGAGCACCTCTGATTGAAGCTTCCCTTCTCAGAGCCAAGGTATTGATCTCCTCCTCTTACCAAGCCTATTTTCATTCTCCATTCATTTAGAGTTGATTTCATGGCATCTTAACCATATAGATATGTTCTACTAATCAAGACAAGCATTTTAAAAAAAAGAGCATAATCAAGACAAGCATTTTAAAAAAAAAATTCATTCAATTTGGTTAAGAAATGAGAGAGATATCAAGCTTTGAAAACGGACGGTTCTCTGGTTAGACAATCGGGGACGATGACGGAACGTCGTTGGATCGCACGTGTATCAAACGGAGAGCTCTGATTGCGCAGGATGGGAGCACGGTTTGAAAAGGCAGGACGCGTGGATGTCGGCGTTAAATGGGAGCGCGCCGCGTGGAGCTTCGGAGAGGCCTATGATGAGATGGTGTCGTGTTGTTTAAATAGAAAAATAGGGATTTTCCTATTTATTTAAATAGCCCTAACTTGAAAATTCCATATCTTGGTGTAGGAAAATCAAAAAAATAAAATAAAAATATCGTCTTGCTCAGTGAACAGAGCACAACAATGTGAAAATAATTTGAGGTACATTTGATGCATATTTTATTTTTAATTAATTAATCATTATTTTGAGTCTTTTGATTTTCCATGCATATAGACATTTAACCATGGCTTGAAATTTTGGCATGTTATTGCCTCTGTCTTAGGGAACATTCCTTAATTTTTCCAAAGTCCGAAAAGATTTCTAGAGAGGGCCATATTTTTCAAGATTATGTCTATTATTTACATAAATTAATCATAATAATTAGCATGTTGCTTAGAAAATTACAAGAAAATTTTGGAAGGTTTAAAGTAACCAGAGAACCCTTTGGAAAATATTTCATGGATTAAGTCATTAAGAATGCACTTAATTTCCACCAACTCTAAAACACAAATAAAATTAATTTTCGGTAACAAAAACATTTAAATGACTTAATTTTTAATCTCCACTAAGATTCAAAGTTCAGAGAACTCCCCATAAAAATATCAAAATATTTGGAGCTCATTTAATAACTCAAATTGATTTTTCAAGTTAAATGACATTTTTTACACTAAAATGATTTTTAATAATTAAAATATAACTAAAAAAATTATAAAAATTGGTTTT
>NW_018165523.1:117982-119705 GCF_001263595.1 Phalaenopsis equestris
ATAAAAATTCCATTTTCAAAATTCCATTTTCAAGCCTATTTTAATATTTAAATAATTAAAAAATGATAAAAAATCACAAAAATAATAAAATTCATGGAAATATTCTAAATTGTTTTCTAAGCACTTAGGAACAATTGGAATATTTTTCTTGATTTTCTAAGTAAAGAACTTCAACCATAGAGCCACCTGATTTGACATCATAACTTGACACCCTAGAAAACTCAAACTCGTCACGGCAAGGAGCTTGGAGCTAGCATGGTGGGCAGCACGGCCATCTTCAACAGAAAAACTTGTCTTCCTCACCTAAACTATTCATTCCTGAGAAGTAAACAAACAAGTCATAGGACTTCGAGGTAGTCTGCTTATGCAACATAAATCCTCGCCCTATCTTTAGGCCTTTGTATAGCTCTACTGTACAATATAAGCCCTAACTCTTCTTAAGATTTCAAGGTTTTCATTCATCACGACCTAAATCCTTACATCTCTCAGGCTATTTGTGTGATTGTTTCACACAAATATAAGCCCTAAATAAATAAAAATTGGCAGGATGAGACATTTAAATAATTTTTCCTCAAAACTGAAGCCAAACAACAGGATAGACTGGAAAGTCATTGAGGTTCTCCTCCGGATCTATGACACTCCCTAGTTCTTCCTCCTTTGGATTCCAAAACAAAATGTTCCAAATTTGAATCAATCCTTTTTCACACATCTTCGTCCGATCTTGTTGAAAATTCCTATCCTTTTGAAATCCTTGAAGATAATATTTTTTTATTTTTATTGAGAGTTTTCTTAGGTGACTTCAGTCATTTAAGATGTAATTAACTATAGGGGCTTGCACTTATAGAAAGCTTTTTCGAACCCCATCTTAATATAAACCCTGTTTAATTCTTCATATTAAATAAGGGAAATTGTCGGCAAATAAAACGATTTTGCGCACCAAATGGACATCATACATTTCTTAGTTTATTTGATCGAGTCTCACCCTCAAGTCTTGTGTTTATCCTTCACGATAGATATAGGATTTGAGGTATAGTGCTCTTTCATTTAAACTATGAAAAATATGAGGTCAGTTTGATTTCATATTTTCCTAAACTTAAACGTCCTTCCAAAGCGGGCGACGAGATTTCGATTCTGATGCCCGACAGCTTCTTACAGGCAACTCCTCAACTTTTTAGCGCAGACAGCATCTGGCGACTACGTTTGGGGAAAAGCTTCTATTTTCATTTAAATCAAGAAAATACTATCTTCATATATCGAAAATGTGTTCATATCCCTCATGGACCAAATTACCCTTCTTTCGTTGACCTACTTTACCCATTTCTGCTTTGGGAAAGTACAATCAACTCTTTTGACTTCAGGATTGTCTGTTCATTCACTTTTGAACAGAGGGTTGAGGGGTTCAGAAGAGGGGTTCAGAAGGTCATTAAGGACTCTTTAAATCTTCATGTGGGGTCGGAACCCCAATAGGTGTGTCGGTGGACTAGTTCCACCTGGGCATTATGTGTTGTTAAATCAGTCCCAAACTGGGTCATAAATGCTTCACATCTCTCTTTCAAATTTGATTTGCTAGCTTGCAAACTAAATCAAATTTGTGTCGTGCTACGCACACTTTAAAATTTTTTTATATAAATTAAATGTTTTTTTCTTTTAAAACTACTTTCATTAAAAAATTTTAAAACTACCACCAAATTAAATAAAAAACAACTTACCCGGTCTAAAGATC
>NW_018165523.1:119809-122048 GCF_001263595.1 Phalaenopsis equestris
TTTTCAAGCAGCTGCAATGGCCTGCCCAATGCTGATTTTTTCCTGTAACTTGCCGACAAGCCATGAAGCCCCCAACGTTGCTCCCACCATCAAGTTCAGAGTCGGATTTGAAGACCTCGAGGTTATCCTCGGGAAGGCTCCATTTGTCGTGATGAAAGTCAGCGCTTCTGGTGACCGACAGCTTCTTACGGGCAACTCCTCAACTTTTTAGTGCTAACAGCATCTGGCGACTCCGTTGGGGAAAAACTTCTATTTTCATTTAAATCAAGAAAATACTATCTTCATATATCGGTAATGTGTTCATGTCCCTCATGGACCAAATTACCTTTCTTCCATTGACCTACTTTAACCATTTCTATCTTGGGAAAGAACGATCAACTCTTTGGACTTCTAAACTGTCTGTTCAATCACTTTTGAACAGAGGGGTTCAAAAAGTCATTAAGGACTCTTTAAATCTTCATGTAGGGTTGGAACCCCAATAGTTGTGTTGGTGGACTAGTTCCACCTGGGCATTATGTGTTGCTAAATGGGTCCCAAACTGGGTCCTAAACACTTCACATCTCTCTTTCAAATTTGATTTGCTAGCTTGCAAACTAAATCAAATTCGTGTCGTGCTGCGCGTGCTTTAAAATTTCTTTATATAAAATAAATGTTTTTTTCTTTTAAAACTACTTTCATTAAAAAATTTTAAAACTCCCACCAAATTAAATTAAAAAAACTTACCCGATCTAAGGATCTACCTCTATTAATTTTTAGTGCTTGAACTAAGATTATGAGGTTTTGGCCATATAACTAATCCCAAAACTTTCTTTTTTCAAGCAGCTGCAATGGCCTGCCCAATGCTGATTTTTTCCTGTAACTTGCCGACAAGCCATGAAGCCCCCAACGTTGCTCCCACCATCAAGTTCAGAGTCGGATTTAAAGACCTCGAGGTTATCCTCGGGAAGGCTCCGTTCGTCGTGATGAAAGTCACCGCTTCTGGTGACCGACAGCTTCTTACGGGCAACTCTTCAACTTTTTAGTGCCAACAGCATCTGGCGACTCCGTTGGGGAAAAGCTTCTATTTTCATTTAAATCAATAAAATACTATCTCCATATATCGGTAATGTGTTCATGTCCCTCATGGACCAAATTACCCTTCTTCCGTTGACCTACTTTACCCATTTCTATCTTGGGAAAGTACGATCAACTCTTTGGACTTCTGGACTGTCTGTTCAATTACTTTTGAACAGAGGGGTTCAGAAGGTCATTAAGGACTCTTTAAATCTTCATGTGGGGTCGGAACCCCAATAGGTGTGTCGGTGGACTAGTTCCACCTGGGCATTATGTGTTGCTAAATCGGACCCAAACTGGGTCCTAAACACTTCACATCTCTCTTTCAAATTTGATTTGCTAGCTTGCAAACTAAATCAAATTTGTGTCGTGCTGCGCGTGCTTTAAAATTTCTTTATATAAATTAAATGTTTTTTTTTCTTTTAAAACTACTTTCATTAAAAAATTTTAAAACTCCCACCAAATTAAATTAAAAAAACTTACCCGATCTAAGGATCTACCTCTATTAATTTTTAGTGCTTGAACTAAGATTATGAGGTTTTGGCCATATAACTAATCCCAAAACTTTCTTTTTTCAAGCAGCTGCAATGGCCTGCCCAATGCTGATTTTTTCTTATAACTTGCCGACAAGCCATGAAGCCCCCAACGTTGCTCCCACCATCAAGTTCAGAGTCGGATTTGAAGACCTCGAGGTTATCCTCGGGAAGGCTCCATTCGTCGTGATGAAAGTCACCGCTCCAGAAGTTCAGGACCCGTCTGCTGAGTTCAACTTGAATTGTCTTCAGGACTTCCCTTCCTACAAGAAAGCCAAGACTACTGTCGTTGTGGCACCTACCAAGCCTGCTTTACTCGCTGCTGCTAAGGGGAAAGAAGTAATGATCATTGAAGATCTGACTAAGGGATTAGTTGTCCCGCCATCAGTGTTTGAAATTGGGTCGGGTTCAAAGACTACACCACTAACCCAGACTCAAAGGAGAAATCACAACAGAAGAGCTCAGAGAGCTCCTAAAGCTCAGGCTCCTAAGGAAGTGCCTACTGATGTAGATCCTCACCAGGATGAGTCAGGATTACCGGGAACATACCCACTCTTGCGAGGAAGTAGATTCCATCTCTTGATGGATACTAACGGGTATGAGGGTATCTAGAAAATTGCCACTCCATTACCATCACTTCATGGACAAGGTGT
>NW_018165523.1:122058-133120 GCF_001263595.1 Phalaenopsis equestris
GAAACATACTCCTATCACCTGAGTCAGTTCACTAGCCAATATGCTAGCCACCAAAGAAGGTTGTTCAGTCAGTGAACTACTTAAACGAGTGGGACATGCAATATCCCCTTGCATGAAGAAAGAAATTTTAGAGGACGTCAGATTCGCCAAACAATCTCAAAAGCTAACTGAGGCTTTGCCTACTCGTATTCCTGTCTGGTCATTTCTGGAATCGATTGGGGAGCAGAGTTGATACCATCATAGTCACCACCAAGTCTGTCGTCGTCAGGAACGCAGCTCGTCGACCGATTAAGTCAAGACTGAGTCCAAGAATCCTATCGATCACCCACTATAAAGACATCCCTAAATTTCTAAAGGAAAAGACAAAGAGATTACCTGATACTGTAGCTGGTCTGCACCATGGGGAGCAAACTCTTCCTTGACATACTGATGTTTCTGCTAGGACACTCCGTCCTGAGACATCATCGTCAAAGAAAAAGGTATGGATACCCAAGGCCGTTGTACCAGTACAGTCCAGTAAGCCCACAATGCAAGATCATGGAATGAAGCCAAGGTCCGAAGCATCTGACATCGTCATAGCGATTGCCAGTGAAATGGAAGAACAAGAGGAGGAGGTCCAACAGGGTCCTCAAACCTTAAAACAATCAAAGAATCAATGATCGAAGAAAAAGTGGAAAAGCTCAGGGCCGAGATTTCTGAGTTGGCTCGGGAACACAGAGTTTCCATTGACAATGATGATGAAGATTTTGACTACAATGATTACCTCGAAGATGATTTCATGGATGTCCATGTCATCGAGACCAGGGTCGATGCATGCGCGAGCGACGCTCAACCTTCCACCGAAGAGACAACCGTAGATGAGTTGCGTAGGGCTATCCTCCTAAGGGATGAGCAAGTCAGCCAATTGGTGAAAAGAATAGAGGAGATGGCCGCAGCCATGACCACCATGGCCACATTCAAGGGCAATCACAAGCACCGCAACTAGCCTCTCCGGAGATCAACCAACCAGAAATCATACATATTACAGATGAAAGAAAAGAAGTTGCCTCAGCAAACAGGGATGAGCAACCAAGGAAGGATTCTCCATCAGGCACCATACCGGAGAAGGAATTTAAGCAAATAATCGAAAAAGTTCGGGAGGCCTTAACCCAGTCTAAGGGTGCTGCATTGATTCTAAAGGGTAGAGCTTACCCGGAATAATTTGATGTCGTACCCTTCCCCAAGGGTTTTGTGGCCCCAAACTTTAAAATATTTCATGGGATTGGAAATCCCAGACAACATATAACACACTTCCGAGCCAGTTGTGGCAACACAAGAAATAGTGAAGCTTTACTCTTCCAACAGTTCGTCTGCAGCTTGTCAGGGATCGCCTTCAACTGGTATGTCGATTTGCCTAACGGATCAGTAAAGACATTTGTCGAGTTGGAACAATTGTTTGTGAAGAGATTCGCTGAAGCGCAACATCATGTGTCTATAGGAGAACTCATGATGGAAAAATAAAAGCTCAACGAGAGTTTGGTGGATTATATTTTGAGGTGGAGAAAACTTAGCATGAAATGTGTATGTGAACCTCAGCTACGGCTACGGGAACATCACGCAATTGAGATTTTACTCAAAAGCATTCATGGGTCGGTAGCTTTCATGCTCAAGGGACTCACCATCAAATCCTTCGAGAAGCTACTCTGTAAAGCCAACAGTCTTCAAAAGGAAATCAAACATATGGATTCTCATGAGAAGTCTAAGGCAACTAGAGTATTTAAAAAGAAGTCAGAAACAGTAGTGTCTGTCGACAAAGAAAAATAGCCAATGAAGACATGCAAAAAATCCTCGTCAGTCTTCATCACAGCATACTCAGAAATAGAGTAGTCAGTCCAACCAACCACCGCCTCAGGGAGGGTCATCTCAGAATGAGAGAATATCTCTGGTAGAACAAAAAAAAGCCTGAGTTCAGATTACCAGAGCCAAAAAAAATAGAAGAGGTTGATAAAAAAGATGAACCAAATTACTGTCAGTATCACCAATTGTTGGGACACACTATAGAAGAATACTTCATCTTTAAGGACTGGCTCAAGAAAAATCTCAAAGAGGGAATATAACTATTCTGAAAGAATACTTAAAAGAATAAAAGAACCTGAAAAAGATGAAAAAGATTCCATAAATATGATTACGGCTGAGCCAATCTCTCTGATTGATCCATATACTGGAGAAGATGGATGGAGTACTACTTGGAACGAGCTCAAGAGTGTCCTAAATCAAATCCAGGTTACATCAAAGCACTCTTCTGTACACATTGAAAAAGATGAATGGAATGAAGTTTGGAGCAAATCATCCAAGAAAATATTGAACCAAATCCATAACGCGACAAAACAAACTTCCGTTCAAAGTCTTCAGCCTGTCAAGCCCGAGACAAAGATTTCACCACAAGAGCCGTCATTATCAAAGACAAAGAGAAAGAAGAATGACATCGTGAAGATTGATAGCACAGAGGGTAGGATAGGGTCTGCCTCTGCTAGATTGGTTGTCTTGGATTCGGGGAAGAAAATCCTCTACCCCCTGACTTTGTATGATTATCTTTTTGCCCCTTCGGGGTCTTATGAATATATTGATTGTGATTTCGACTATATTTTAACTATTTCTAGTGATGATGTAATCGATTATGGCCAATCTAACTTTGATTTTGATCCCTAAAATGATCCTCAAATCGTACTTGAATCTGACGAACTCACTAACAAGACTGAAGAAGACATTAATGATACCAGCTATGCAGCACCGGGAGGAACCAATCCTTGAGTGCTAGGGTGCACCACTTTCCATCAACTTAGAACTTTCCGACAAAGAAGAAACATCGGAAGAATCAATAGTGATACCACAAGAAGAAGAAATTACAGAAGTAAACTTTAGGAACTGGAAAGTATTACCCCTAAGAATAGTTCTGACAGACAAAGGAAAACAAATAATAACTCGAGAAGAACTACCTCCACCTCCACCAGTGGAAGAAACACATAACCAAGAGAAAATTGGAGGACCATACAAAGTGGATTACAACATGCTAGCTCATCTTAGGATGTTGTCGACCCGATTAAGAATTTATGATGCTCTGGTTCTATCAAAGGAGATGAGAGAGTCTCTAGTGACAGCATTGCTCGACCCAGAGATTTGCTTAGCTCAATTGGCCAGCACATCCTCGGATGAAGTTTGCTCATTGAAAGAACAACCTGGGGTAACCTTTACAGATGAAGACTTACTGTTAGGTACCCTTGACCACAATCGTCCGCTCTACATCTCCGTTAACATCGACATATTTATGTTGTCTAGAGTTTTAGTAGATCCTGGAGCATCACTCAACTTGATGAGTCTACGAACATTGGCCTATTTGTACATTGAAGCCCAGGAGCTTACAGCCGATAAAATGATGTTAAGAGGTTTCAACCAAAAGGGAGAGAGAGCCCTTGATCGATTACATTGCTTATGAAGGTTGGAGAACTAGCAACAACCGCTAAATTTCATATCATCGATGCTGAGACCTCTTTCAACACTCTACTGGGACGACCGTGGATTCATGAACACAACATGGTTTCATCGTCTCTACACCAATGCATCAAGTACTACAAAGAAGGACAAGAACACTGCGTCAAAGGAGATCTACAATCTTTTTCAATTCATGAAGTCGGTATTCATGAAGATGCTGCCTACCACGCGCCTCCAAAGAAAGTCGTCTTCTTGTGCGAAATTGTGACAAATAAAAGTGTAGATTCAGAAAAATAGCAAAAAGGAGGCCACTCAACTCCGATTCAGTGATCTCCGCTTGAACAACCTTCTACCACACCCTTACAATAAGTTGGTGGAGGTTCTTTTAGTTTGCGCCCCGAGGTCGAGGTCGGGGACGTGGACGAGCAAGAACCAACTTAATCGTTGAACGGACTAGGCCAACCATCACCATCGGTGATGAAGATTGTTCCGAAGATGAAGTAATGATGATAAAACAGAGGAAACTCAGTACAAGACATCCTTAGAAGATGAGAGAAAAGCAAATATGAGACAATGTATAATCGGATAAACCATTATGTGAACACCATGACCCTTACTCCGAGAGTTTAGAGGTCAAGGAAGTCTGTAGCGTTGGTTCAAAGCCCATCAAATTTTACCGTGCTTCTACCTCTACTAATCTTGAAAATCATGTAAATTTAGATGATGATTCTAATGAATTAATGGAATTACCTTTTGGTTACTTTTCACTTTACGTACAAAAGTTAATCCAACAGGGACACTTGCCAAAACAAATGCTAAGAGATAAATTACAACTTTCTGAAAAATTATGGAGTGTTAAGAATCAAGCTCCAAACTCAAAAGGGGGTCTCAAATTTGGTACAGTTGGACCAGTCAATGATTCAGAATTTTGTATGGTTGTTACTAGTGAATCAGGAGAGGATTGCCTTGATATAGATGATGACTCTACTGATCAACCGATAGAAGATGCTCCGCCAGAACTTGAGGAGGAAATTAAATCAACGGTTGATGAATTAAAGGAAATTAACCTCGGGACTAAAGAACAACCCCGACCAACATTTATAAGTTCTCTACTCAACGATGAAGAATCTCTAAGGTTGATCAAATTGTTAACATAATTCAAAGATTGCTTCGCATGGAGTTATGATGAAATGTCAGGACTGTCAGCAGAGGTTGCAGTTCACAAACTCAGGGTGAACAGGGATATAACCCCAGTAAAACAAGCTTCAAGAAGAATGCGCCCTGAAATAGAGCAACAAGTCATTGCCAAGGTGAAGAAATTAATAGGCGCTAACTTTGTAAAAGAAGAGCAATACCCCACATGGTTAGCCAATATTGTACCTGACAAGAAGAAAAATGGACAAATCTGTGTTTGCGTCGACTTCAGAGATTTGAACAAACTATGTCTGAAAGACGAGTTTCCACTACCAATACCAGAAATGATGGTGGATATCACTCTACACATGAAATCTTCTCTTTCATGGACTGATAGTCGGGATACAACCAAATCAAGATGGCTCCCGAAGATGCAGCACCTACAGGCTTCAGAACACCGATTGAAATTTTCTGCTACAAAGTGATGCTGTTTGGGTTAAAGAACGTCTAAGCAACATAACAACGTGCAATGACGAAGATTTTTTATGACCTCATTCACAATCAAGTGGAATGCTACGTGGATGATTTGGCCATCAAGAGCAAATGAAAAATAAATCATTTGTATGATTTGAGGATCGTGTTCGAACAGTTACGACGATATGACCGTAAAATGAATCCCTTAAAGTAAGTCTTTGGCGTTACGTCCGGGAAATTTCTAAGATTCGTTGTCCATCATCAGGGAATTGAGATCGACCCGGGTAAGATTAAAACTATCTTGAAAATGCCTTCTCCCAAAACCTTACCTTAAAAACCTTAAAACAACTACGTTCCTTCTAGGGGAAGTTAGCATATCTGAGACACTTTATTTCTAATCTCTCAGGTAGGCGTCGGCCCTTCTCAGCATTAATTAAAAAGGACACCACAATCATTTGAGAAAAGAAATGTCAGCGGGCTTTCAAGGATGTTAAACAATATTTAATGACACCTCCTGTTTTGGCAGCCCCAATCTCAGGGAAACCTTTGATACTTTATACCACGACCTTAGATGACTCTCTCAGAGCCCTCTTAGCACAAATCAACGACGAGGGTAAAGAAAACACACTCTACTACTTGATTCGTCGTCTAATACTGATGAAAATAAGGTATCCACCTATTGAGAAGCATTGTCTAGCATTAATTTTTGTCGCCCACTTTTGCCGCCTAAAAGCATAGAAATTACATGATTTCTCATAAGATTACCCTAATCTCGAAAGTTAATCTGTTGCAATACTTGATGACCCAACCAACACTCCATCTAGCAAGATGGTCGTGGTCGATGATCTTATTGCAATTGGATATAACTTTTGTTCCCCTTCGTGCTATCAAGGGATAGATTATAGTAGACTTTCTCGCTACGCACCCACTTCCAGCTGGGTCCCCTCTCAATGATGAATTGTCAGATGAGTAGATACCACAAATAGAATTCTCTAATGCACAACACTGGGAAATGTACTTTGATGGTGCCTCATTAGCTAGAAAAGACAAAGGATCAGGCACAATCATACCGGGTAAAGTAGTGATCGGTTTGATCTTTATCACGCTAGATAAGGGTATGTTAGGGTATGTTAACGCCAGATAAGGGTATGTTAAGGTTCTCATCCCACTTGACAGAGCCATGCACCAACAACAAAGTAGAATATGAAGCCCTAATCATCAGATTGGAGTTGGCAATCTCAATGGATATAACAAACATTGTCATCTACGGTAACTCTCAACTCGTCATCAGACAAGTCGCCAGACAGTACAAAATTCTAAAACCAAGATTAGCAGAATATCACTGATACGCAATGAAGCTACTGGAGAAGATTCCCTATGTGACTTTCTACCGGATTCCTCGGGGAGATAATGCCCATGCCGACGCTCTAGCAAAACTCGCTAAGGAATTGACATGTCCTCCGGAGGATTCCATCGAAATCACAGTACAAGGAAGACAAGTTCTGTCTCGAATCAACCTCAAAACTTTACAGAAACTCGAAAAAAAGAAACAATGATTACGGTTGTGAATATCAATGAAGATTGGCGCAAGCTATTGATAGAATATTTGCAAACTAGAAAGTTGCCAGATGATAAGTCAGCAGCACACCATATCACAAAGAGGGCTATGTCGTACGCTCTAGTGGGTGATGTCCTCAACAGAAGAACGATCGACTAGATGTGGCTATGATGCCTAAGCAAAGCCAAAGCTAGAAATATTGTCAAAGAAGTACATGCCGGATTGTGTGGCGCTCAGATTATGTGGCGCTCACCAGTCAGGACCAAAAATGAAAATGAAGATCAAGAGACTCGGATTTTAATGGCCAACAACGATGTCCGACTGCATGGATACAGCCAGAAAATGTCACCAGTGTCAAGTGCATGGGGTGGTCTTGCACCAACCTCCAAATGTGCTACTCCTAACCGTTGTGGTCTGATAGACCCTCCATCTTCCAAAGGAAACAGGTTTATACTTGCCGCTACAGATTACTTCTCCAAATGGGTAGAGGCAGTGTTGGTACGAGAGGTTACAGCACAGCACGTCCTTCAATTCTTCAATAGTCAAATCGTCTATCATTTCGGAGTACTGCGAAGAATAATTTCTGACAATGGGATAGCTTTTAAAAGCACAAAAATCAACAATTTCGTCAAAAGACATGGGATAGATTGGAGATACTCTACAATTTACTATCCCAGAGCAAACGGATTGACTGAAGCCTTCAACAAGATGCTGGTACAGATTTTAAAGAAAACATTGGACGAAAACAAAAGAGACTAGCACAATAAATTGTTAGAAGCTTTATGGACCTATCGGACGACGTTCAAGACTCCCACTCAGTGTACACCCTACATGCTCGTGTACGGGTCCAAGGTCATACTACCAATAGAAGTTCAGACACTGTCTCTCAGAGTCGTTGTTGCCAACCAACTAACAATAGAAGAAAGTGCAAAGCTCGGGCTTGAGGAACTAGAGAGTCTTGAAGGAAAAATACTTGAAGCACAACAACATTTGGAACTTTATCAGGCAAAGATGGTACAAGCTCATGACAAATTGGTCTGCCCAAGGACTTTCATAATTGATGACCTCATCTTCATGCTCAAAAGGGCTATTCTTGCACACCGCAAGATAGGTGAAAAATTCGAGCCAACTTAGGAGGGACAATTTGTCGTTGAAAAGGTGTACGCAGCAGGAGCCTACCAGTTACTGGACTTCTGGGGTGAAAGACCCATCCTACCAATCAACGGATGATACCTGAAGACATACTATGCATTGCTTGCCTTCATTTGATTTGAAATTTTGAAATTTTCATTGTTTTGGGGTTATCTATGTGGCCAAACGTTTGTGACGGGGTCCAAAATTTTGTAACAAAATTAACCTTAATATAATGAAAATTTTTGAAATTACACACTTCAATTTTCTCTTTTTAAACTTAATATGTTACTAAATTAAACAAAATTCACACATAAATAAATGATATGTCCACCAAAATAAATTAAAATTTCCTTTAATAAATACTTTGTTTTGTTCTTGTTCATGCTAAGTTTCAGCCCACTGACATTTTTCCTGTCGTCTGCAGAGAAATGTTAGGCCAGAGGCTGATCTTTGCCTTCGTCTGATCTTTGCCTTTAAAGATGGATGGAATCTCGCACTAAATGGTGAAATGGCGCTGCAGGGCGGCACTATAGATTTCGACATGGACTTTAACATGGAATTTAGTCAAGTCGACATGGATTATGAGGGGCCTTTAATGAATTTTGTCAGTCGACGGGAAAAGGAAGGACTGCCCTCACTACTAATGGTGGCCACCAAAGACAGTGTGTCACTGAAAGGAAAGAACGTGATGGAACAACAGGACCCGATGGAGGGGCCCAGCAGTTTACCATCCATGATAGCTACGCCGAATGGGGGCCTAGTTGCTGCTGATAATGAAAGGATACCATTTGCTCCACTATGAAGAACACAAAGAAGAAACTCCAACCAATGAAAACAGAGAGCTTTCTTATTAGAAGAGAAGAAACGCCAGAAAAAGGCAGACAACTTGCTCAGCCCTATTCCTGAGGGACACATTTATGATCAGGGCATGAAAGAGACCTCCTCCAGCCAGCCCGCTACGGATGAGGAGTCCGAGTTTGTTACAAAGCCAAAAATACTACCAGCTTCAGATGTTCTGTGTACGGGTTGCCCTACCTGCAATGTCGAAGTACCTGCACGAGCGTCAGCTACAGGGGCATTCGTGGAGTGTCCGGACTGCAGTGTCCTACATTTATAATACTATAGCACGTTAAAGGAATTGCATCTATTGATGATGGATCTCAGACCGCTGATTACCTAATAGAGGCAGAGCCATATGTCTCAATGGATGCAAAGTTTTATGCTCTAAGGGGTACAGAGCCAAACGTCATTGCAGAGACAAACGTCCTGTCAGACGCAGATTCATACATTTCGTTAGAGTCAGAGACAGGACCAGCTTGGGTTCCCGTTGATATTCAAATGAGGGAATACCCACGACAACTGCTGACTCCCAGTGCGGTGGAATATTATAAAATAAGCAAAGTAAATAAAAGAAAATTCGAATTCTATGAAGAGTAAAAGGAAAATTCATCAACAAACTTGAGGGATTAGAACTGTATACCAGAGTCTTCTCAGAGACTGACAAACAAAGTATCCTTGACTGCATTTTTGACCTATGGGATAGAGGTCAAGTAGGTTTACTTATGGAAAGGACCTATTCTGAGCCGAGGAAATGGATGCAAGGAAAAGGGAGGATTACTATCCAGTGTGGCTGCTGCTACAACTTCACAAATGATAGACAAGGGAATCCGCTTGGGATCCTCAGACACGATCAAGTAGATCCACTACCTCCAATGATAAAGTGGGTGATCAAAAGATTGGTCAGATGGAATATTCTGCCCGCTACATGCATTCCAAATAATTGTATTATCAACATCTACGATGAGGGTGATTGCATACCTCTACACATCAATCACCATGACTTCGTGAGGTCTTTTTTGTACGGTCTCATTCATGAGTAAAAACAACATCTTATTTGGGAAAGAAATTGACATCGTTGGCCCTAGTGAGTTCAGAGGCTCTGTGGAGATTCCCCTACCAGTTGGCTCAGTGCTTGTTCTCAAAGGCAACGATGTAGACGTTGTCAAGCATTGCTCTCCAGGAGTGCGACACCGCACAACCCCGTAGGGTGTCCGTGACTTTCCGACGGATGGACAACAACAAAATACCATATGGGTTTCAACCAGATCCAGAGTTGGAGGAACTACTACCTTACGAGCTATGAGAGGGTTGTACCTCTGAGCACATGAGAAGGGAACTCTCATCCTAAAGCGTGGCTTAGAAGGTCAGCTCGATCAGGAGCTCGTCACAGTAGGAACAGATAGTTAGAGGATTCCTTTCTACTTTAATACATTATAGTAATTTGATATGTATCAGAGATGCTCAACCTATGATGTGTACTTGGCGTGAGATATTTTGGATGTACTTTGATGCATTTTGCATATTGTACTTTTTAAGGTGTTTGCCTACACTTGATCTGTAACGTTTTGTTGGAATAGATTAATGAAGTTTCATTCAAAAATGTGTCTTTTTGTCAATTGCCTTTTGTGCAATAGAATGAAGCCACAAACCACACGTTGGTTCAAAATTACAATGAACAAAGAACAAAACAACAAACAAAAAAATTTTAATGATAATAAAATTTAAACAAAAATAACCAATAAACAAACAACAAAACAACTCTCTCTTAAAAGAAATCAACCAACTAAAATCAAATTTTGAAAACATATTTTGAAAAATTAAATGTGATAAAAACAATAAGAAAAGAAAATAAATATGTTGAGTGGATTCTTTCGATTTCGATGTCTCTTACTCTTTGCTCACGCAGCACGACTATCCTTGTCTGCATTATTTTTTCACATCCCTGCGAAGTTGCACTTCTGCACAAAGCCCCACAAAATTCTACATATCTTCCTAAAAAATGTCAGTCTTTTTTACATAACACATATCTTTGGGCTCAACACCATCAATCCTCATTTTTTAATCAACTCTTAACTTTTGATTCACTACTTTTGAGGTCGGTCCTTACCTTCCGACACTCTCTTTTGAGATTGATCCCTACCTTTCAACTCTCTTTTTCGAATCAGTCCCTAATTTCTGATTCACTACTTTTGAGGTCGATCTTTACCTTCCAACACTCCCTTTTGATATTGATCACTACCTTTCAATCCTCATTTTCGAATCAGTCCTTAAGTACTGATTCACTACTTTTGAGGTCGGTCCTTACCTTACGATGCTCTCTTTTGAAATTCATCACTACCTTTCAATCCTCATTTTTGAAATAGTCCTTAACTTCTCATTCACTACTTCTGAGGTTAGTCCTTACCTTCCGACACTCTCTTTTGAGATTGATCACTACCTTTCAATCCTCATTTT